>NW_007248320.1:206847-213891 GCF_000164805.1 Carlito syrichta
AAACAAAAAAAAAAAAAAAAAAAAAAAAAAAGATAAAGGACATAAAGGATAAAATGAAAAGCTCAAAAACAAATAGGAGTCCCATAAGGAAAGAACAAAGATGATGAAAAGGAATTATTCAAACAGAATATGCTGAGAATTAAAACGTTAAGATCTCAAAGTGAAAAAGCATGCAAGTATAAATATAAATATTTATATAAATATAAATAAAAAACGCATTTACCTAAATACATGGAAGGGAAATTGTTGAATATTAAGGGCAAAAAAATCTTAAAAAGATGAGTTAAACAGTAAACTATATAGCTGAAGAGAGAATTATTGATTGGAAGCTTTCACTCAGAACACAGAGGAGCAAAAGATGAAACGTATAAGAAGAAGATAAAAGACATAAAGGATAAAATGAAAAGCTCAAAAACAAATAAGAGTCCCATAAGGAAAGAACAAAGAAGATGATGAAAAGGAATTATTCAAACAGAATATGCTGAGAATTAAAATGTTAAGATCTCAAAGTGAAAAAGCATGCAAGTATAAATATAAATATTTATATAAATATAAATAAAAAACACATTTACCTAAATACATGGAAGGGAAATTGTTGAATATTAAGGGCAAAGAATCTTAAAAAGCAAACCAGAGAAACCAGAGATAAAAGACAGATAAATGAAGACAACAAAAGCAGCAAACTTTTATTCAAAGCAAGATATTAAAAACATCTTCAAAGTGCTGAGAGAGTTAGTATATACCCAGGTAAATTATCATTTAGAGTGAGAGCAAAATAATCATTTTCATCCATACAAAGACTGAGAGTTTATTACCAGGATTCTCACTAAAAGAACTACTAAGAGGCATATTTTAACAACAAAGAAAATAAACCCAAAGGAGTGCAATGTCAAGGAGCAATAAATATAATAAACTGTTACTAGGTAGAATAAAAAAAGAATGACATAACAAAGACAGTCTTTATTTTGAATAATGTGATTAAATATAATAAGAATGTTTCCATGTAAACAATTTGCTATAATTAATATAAATGCTTAACAATTTAATTAATTTTCTATTGTTGGCTATTTAGATTGTTTCCTTTTTTTTTTTTGAGTTGGAGTCTCACTCTGTTGCCTGGCCATTGCAGCCTCGACCTGCTGGGCTCCGGCGATCCTTCCGCCTCAGCATTCCAAGTAGCTAGAACTACAGGCGTGCGCTGCCACGCCCGGCTAATTTTTTGATTTATTGTAGAGATGAGGTCTCGCCAAGTTGCCTAGGCGGGTCTCGAACCCGCGGGCTCAGGCAATCCACTCACCTCAGCCTCCCAAAGCGCAGGATTACAGGCTGAGTCACCGAGCCCGACTCCAATTTTCTATTATTAAACTACAGTGCAACTACCCTACCTTACACATAAATCCATACTGCCACCCCCGATTATTTATTTAAGACAACCAACAAAGACACAACCTGTAGAATGGGAGAAAATATTTGCAAACTATTCATCTGACAAGGGAATAATATCCAGAATATACAAGAAACTCTAACAACTCCACAGCAAAGAAAAAAAAATCAAATAATCCCACTGAAAAGTGGGCAAAGGATCTAAATAGACATTTCTCAAAAGTATAGATGTCTGGCTAGGCATGATAGCTCACACCTGTAATCCCAGCACTTTGGGAGGTGGAGGTGAGAGAACTGCCTGAGCCTAGGGGTTCGAGACCAGCCTGGGCAACTTGGTGAGACCTGTCTTTACAACAAATCAAAAATATTAGCTGGGCATGGTGGCATGTGTCTGTAGTCCCAACAACTTGGAAGGCTAAGGCAGAAGGATCACCTGAGCCCAGCAGGTCAAGGCTAAAATGGCCATGATTGTGCCACTGCACTCCAGACTGGGCGACAAAGTGAAACTTGGAGTTAAAAAAAAGAAAAAAAGAAATACAAATGGCCAACAGGTATATTAAAAAATGCACCTGATCCTACTCCAGGTGAAGTGAGGTTCAACAGGAGGCCTGAAACTTCACCTGTACCAAAACAACTTATGTACGCAATCCTGACTTGTACCCCACAACTTTAAAATTAAATTTTTAAAAAATGCATCACAAATCACTAACCATCAGGGAAATGCAGAAACACAATGAGGTATCATCTCACCCCAGTTAGAATGGCTATTAGCAAAAAGAAAAAATAACAAATGCGGCCAGGTGTGGTGGTTCACACCTGTAATCCCAGCACTTTGGGAGGCTGAGGTGAGAGGATTGCCTGAGCCCAAGGGTTTGAGACCAGCCTGGGCAACACAGTGAGACCTCATCTTTACAATAAATCAGAACAATTAGCTGGGCATGATGGCGCACGCCTGTGGTTCAAGTTACTTGGAAGGCTGAAGTAGAAGGATCACCTGAGAACAGTAGGTTGAGGCAATGGTGGCTGTGAGCATGCCACTGCACTCCAGCCTATGTGACAGAGTGAGACTCCAACTCAGAAAAAAACAAAGAAAAAACTAACAAATGGATGTGGTGTAAAATTTCCCTTATACACTGTTGGTGGGAATGTAAATTGTACAACCATTATGAAAAACAGTATGGCAGTTTCTCAAAAAACTAAAAATAGAACTACCATTCCATCCAGCAATCCCACTCTTGGGTGTTTATCCAAAAGAAAGGAAATCAGTATATCCCAAGGATACCTGCACTGCCATGTTCATTGCAGTACTATAACAAATGCTAAGATATGGAATCAACCTAAGTGCCCATCAATGGATGAATGGATAGAGAAAATATGGTATATATACATAACGGAACACTGTTCAACCTAAAAAGGAATGGAATTCTGTCATTTGCAGCAGCATGGATGGAACTGGAGGTCACTGTGTTAAGTGAAATAAGCCAGGCACAGAAAAATATCACATGTTCTCACTCATATGTGGGAGCACATTCCTGTATTTGCAGCTCCTCAGAACGTTGAGGTGGGAGGATTACTTGAGCCCAGGAGTTCCAGGCCGAACTGGGAAGTTGATCTTATGGAGGTGAGAGTAGAAAGATGGTTATCAGAAGATGGGAAGGGGGTGACAGTCAGATCAAAGGAATAAGTTCTAGCATTCAGTAGCACAGCAATGTGACTACAGTTAATAATAATTTATTGTATATTTCAAAACAGCTAGAAGAGAACATCTGAAATGCTCCCAGCACAAAGAAATGATACATCTTAGAGGAGATGGAGGACCTAAATTCCCTGATTTGATCATTTCTCATTGTAGGAATGTAACAAAATATCGCATGTACCCTATAAATATGTACAATTACTATGTATTGATAATTACTATGTATGATTTGTCTAGTTTTCACTGTTCCCTGTACTATAATAGTTTTCTTTCTTGAATTCCACAAGTGATATTTCCAGATAAAAGTTACACATGATGACTCTGCCTCCCAGCTTTATGTACACAAGGAGAACCTGGGCCATCTCTCAGGGAAGATATTCTGCCTCAAGAACCTCCAAAGTGACCTTTCCAACTCCAGGCATCCTTCTAGCTACTATTTTTTTCCTTCTCTCTACCATTTTCTATTTTTACAAAATTATAACAAAATTCCTATATAAACTAAGAACATAACCATCAAATTATTGCATACATCATAGTGTTATTAAAACTGAAAGTTGTATAGCAGTGGATATGACCACAAAATAGATCAAATGTTTGTAAGTTGTTATAGGAAGGTTCTAATTCAAAATAAAAAATATGGTTTAGAAATGTGATTAAGTAACAAATGAAAATATGTTTTGGCATTTCTTGATATTCCAGTCATACAGATGAAATGTATATCTGACATAATTAAAGCACATGGATTAAAAATACATTTACCTTAAGATCTCAACTGTGTAAAATATGCCTATGAAAAAGATAAGACAAAATTCACCAGAACACCTAATTTTCCAAATTCCAATGGAGTTATTATGTGTAACATTTAAGAAAAATGTAATGATATATTTGGAGTGATGGAACTGTTCTGCCATCACAACAGTGATGGCAGATACACAACCATATGCATTTGTCAAAACCCAAAGATTGCAAACAGTGAATTTTATTGTATATAAATTTTAATAATAACAGGATGTGAGGGAAACTCAAAATGTAATATAAACTATTAAAAAGTATTATAAATAAATAGCATAACAACACTGAAAGAAGTAGGAAAGAAAATAATCTAAGTTACCTTAGAAAACAATTATTTTTAACTGAACCGTAAGGCTAAAGACAAGAACCGCACTGTACTCTGTTTAGTAAATTTGTTTCCCACAGGAGTATAGGTTAGAAATTATAGAATTACTTTATGTGCATATAAGGACTGAAGAAATAAGAAAATATTTTATAGAACATAAGATCCATATATTTTTTTTTTTGAATTGGAGTCTCACTCTGTCACTCAGGCTGGAGTGCAGTGGCATGATCACAGCCACTGCAGCCTCGACGTGCTGGGCTCAGGTGATCTGGCTGCCTCAGCTTTCCAAGTAGCTGGAACCACAGGCATGTTCCACCACACCCAGCTAATTTTTTTATTTTGTAGATACGAGGTCTTGCCAAGTTGTTCAGGCTGGTCTCGAACCCCTGGGCTCAGGCAATCCTCTCTACCTCCTAAAGTGTTGGGATTAGAGGCGTGAGCCACCATACCCAGCAAAACCCATATTTCTTACCACCAGAGAAAGAAGTTACAAATAAGAGACAAAACTAGAATGAAACTTGTGGTGTTAGACTAGAAGTAGAAGTACTGGGATGAACTTTAAAAATAGATAGATAGGTGATAGATAGATATCTTTGTGTATGCATGAGTGGGAATATGTATACACTACTGTCTACTGTGAGACCCCAGAAGCAATGACACCCCAATAGCAATTAACATACCTAGTACCAAGACCTTGGTGTTTAAATGGAAGGAAGGAAGAAAGGAAGGAAGGAAGGAAGGAAGGAAGGAAGGAAGGAAGGAAGGAAGGAAGGAAGGAAACTTCCCTACCTCAGCCTACCTCTAGGCTGAGGTAGGGAAAACAAAAGAACCTAGAGCATCAGATGGTGCAAGAAAGTTTTCAAAAAAGTATGAGAGCATATTGAAAGGCAACAGGAAGTCACCTGAAAAAAACTCCCAATGGTCAAAGCAGGAACAATTTAAGATAAAATAACACAAGACAACAACCAATAAAAAAAAAAAAAATCTGAGTCCATGCTTATGCAATAACTGAGTGCAAATAAATAAATAGGGGAGAATGATAGCTCATTTATACAGAAGAATTCCCATTAATCAATGAAGAAATTAGGGAAATAGAATCACCACTAGAACACTATTGTAATAATTACTGAAGACAAGAGCCACCAGTGGATGCTAAGTTTAGCAAGGAAAAGTTGGAGGAGAAACAGGGTATTTGCACAGCTTAAAAGTTTCCCCCCAATTAATTATAAGGAGGAAAATAGTACCTTTACATTGGAGAATACCAGCAGACACTATCTTACCAAGTGATCAAAATTAACATCACGAGCAGTAAGTCATATCATGGACCCTAATATGATGAACTGAGAATGACACATACATCTTTGTGGTATTGTTAACAAAAACAAATACCCCTGACACTTGACAACTTCTATGTGAGGGACACTCTACAAAATAAATGACCAGGATCCTTCAAAAGTGTAAA
Organism: Carlito syrichta; assembly: GCF_000164805.1. Classification (NCBI taxonomy): domain Eukaryota; kingdom Metazoa; phylum Chordata; class Mammalia; order Primates; family Tarsiidae; genus Carlito; species Carlito syrichta. Next base: position 212,506 of record NW_007248320.1, read on the forward strand.
GATAATGAAAAATAGGAAAAGACTGAGGAACTGTCACAGATTGGAGGAAACCAAGGACTCAAGACAACTAAATACAAAGTGGGGTTCTTAGATGGAAGCTAAGGACATTGTTGTAAAAAATAAAATCAGAAGAAAGTCCATAGTTCAGTTGATAGTACTGTACTAATATTAACTTTTGCTTTTGTTTATTGTACTATGAAATGAAAAATGATTAAGGGAAGTTACAGAGAACTCTATTACTTTTGAAACTTTTCTGTAATTGTAAAATTATTTCAAAATGAAAAAGTTTTTAAAAATGTATAAGAGAATGTTTCACATAAGACAGGAAAAAACATTTAGAATTCAAAGAATTACAGTCATAGTCACTTGCAGAGAGGGGTGCCAGGACTGTGTCAGATGCTTTGCGAGTTTTATCATTTAGTGCTTACAATTAAGATGAGATGGGTACCATAATACTCATGTTTCCGATGAGGAAAAAGTACTCAGGGGTTAACTAACTTACCTAAGGGGTTAATTTATAAGTGAATAGCCCCAATTCCCAGAAAAAAGCCCCAAACCGTGGCAACCCCTCCTCCCAAAAGTGATGAACACCTTCCATCAGCCCAGACATCCCACATTTCAGCATGTTGGTGGCACCCGATTTCTTCGGCCACGTCGCTTTGTGTTTGTGACTTATGGAAGAGCTACTGGATTTGGAGAGAAAAGTCAAGGCCTTGGGTCCACCGTATGGTTCCTCCCTGAGCTTGAGTTTCCTGAAAGGACGGAGCTGGGTGTGGGATCTTCTGCAAACCACCTCTCGGGCTAGCTGGCAGGGGGCTCCGACCTCTCGCTCCCTGTCCTCCCCTCACTGTCCCCGAGCGTCGCGTCATTCCTCGCAGTGTCACCCACGGCACACCTGGGCCACACATACCAAATGGCCCCACCGCGAACGGATGCGCGGATACGTCCTGGGACCAGCGACACTGACGACCCGCGGCCCACGGTGAGTCTGGGGCGGAACCGGCGCCGGGAACTTTCCCGCTCCGCGACTCCGGGAGGCCGTCCCACCCGCACCGTTCGCGGCCCCTCTACTCCAGCCTCGAACAGCTCCTCCAAAACCGAAACCGAGGGAGGCTCCGCCACTTTTGAAAGGCAAGAGGAATCCTCAGGGCGCGCGCACTTCTGATCTAATGCCCCGCTTCCAGTCCTGCGCCTCTCCTGCTCTCCGGGTGGGTCTGGCCCACCAAGCCAGTTGCGGCCCAAACACCCCGGAGCCTGCCTCCCCAGAGCCCCTTACCTCCCGCCGGGGCGCTCGAGGCCGGTCGTTGCGCAAGGCGCAGGCGCGAGTGCGGCGGGGCGGGGCGGGGCGTCGCGGAGGGGGGCGGGGCGTCGCGGAGGGGGGCGGGG
>NW_007248320.1:213911-283915 GCF_000164805.1 Carlito syrichta
GTCGGACTGGGTCCCGCCCATGCCCACCCCGCAAGGCCGCCCGGTGGGGCTCGGTGGGCGCGCTCGTGAGTACAAACACGGGTGCCCCTCCGGATTGCGAACAGCTTCTTCAAAAGTAATTTTGACTTACATTGCAGGGCAGTGACACTGGAGCCAGGAGGAAGTAGAGGCACAAAGCGCTTTTTAGGTCTGTTAGTTCGTTGTGTTTTTTAGACGAGTCACGTGAGTGTAGCCCTCTGCATTTTGGAGTTTTCCGGTCCATTTTCCTCTGTTCTATCTAAAATTTTATTGGCGAGCTGGGCGTGTGTTTTTAGCTCTTTATTTGCGTGCCTTCTCCACCTCCCATTTCCCACCCCCCAGAGCCCTGTGAAGTGGACAGGGGAAAAGTGCTGTCTTAACTGCAACAGGCACAGAAATTGAAGCCCAGACAAATTGTGATTTCCTCCAAAATCTGGTGGAATGCTTAAGGCAAAGTCCGTATCCCAATTTTATAGATTATGACTCTGAGGCTCAACAAAGAGTTTTAAAAGAGTTTTAAATGACTCATTACAGCACTGTCAGCTTGTGACAGAGTTGGAACTACAACTGTGTTTCCTAATTTCTTTCCCAAGTTATTCCAGTCAGACCAGCTGCTACCACCTGAATAAGCAGGTGGCTGGCTTTTAAGCCCTATCCTGGTCACAGGTCCTCCCCTCTGGTTGGCCTAACTTCCAGACCCAGCCTTTTTTTTTAATATGCGTCTGTGAATATTCAGATAACCTGTTTGGAATGTATCACTTCATGGTATTGTCCTCAGAAATTGTCAAGATGTTCAAACCACAGTTAAGGAAACTCAGTTCTTAGGGTCTTCCGGTGGAGTGGGAGTGGAGCTAGAAATTGTGGACCAGGGAAGATAAGGGGCCTATGGCCTCTAAGAAAGCCGTGAAAGTCAATATCTAAAATAAAGCACCAAATCTGCCAAGCAATTTGGATTTTTTGGGGGGGCATAATGGGTGCTGATGTTTGTTTACAATTAGCCCTAGGAATGAAGTGTTATCAAATTTTAATTCTAAGGAGAAAAATTAAAGTATAGTCAATGCCATGGGAAAAGGTTCTTTATGCAAGGGTCAAGTAAATAAAATCTTCTAAAGCAAAGTCATTTGTGTTAAGTTCCGAAAAAACTACCTCAAGTACAATAGGAAGGAGTCTGTTTGGACTTGGCTAAGTTGTTATATGTATGTTTGCTGTAAGTTAGGTGTGTCAAAGTAGAAGAATAAGACATTTTAATCTAACAGTTGTTTACCTTGATTTATAATCTTTAAATATTTAAACATATGGTGTGTGGACCTCTGTTTGTACACTGGGTCATGAAGTTGTTAGGGGCAGGCCTGCTATTACTAGCCAACATTTTCCTGAGGTCCTAACTGAACCCAATAAGGCAAAACAAAGCAAAACAGTAAGTATGTATATTGGGAAGAAAATGAAAAAAAATTTTTTTCAGGTATTATGATTGATTTCTTGGTGAATCCAGGGGAATGAATTGAAACAAGTTCTTTAAGGTGGCTAGAGAAATAGCTGTCCTAAACAGCAATCACCAATTTAAAAGTGTAGTCAGAGAAACGATCATATTCAAAAATAACAAAATCAAGTTTGTGTTTATGAGGAATTATAAAACTTATTTGAAGAACTGAGAATAATAACTAGATGGAGGATGGGGTGAAGGGAGGGATTACAAAGGGGCATAAGGAAATTTTGGAGGTGACAGAAATGTTCATTATCTTGATTGTGGTGCTAGTTGCATAAACGTATATGTATGTCAAAACTTACCAAATTGTGCGCCTTAAATATGTGCTTAAGTACTTATTGTATCAATTATATCTGAAAAAGCTGTTTTAAGAGGTGGAGGAGGGGAGAACTAACTTTTTATTGAGTGTACTTGATGTGCTAACCATGTGGTTTGGTACTTTACATACAATCCTGATGGCAACCCCAAAAGTAGTTATCCCGTCATTCACATTTTACAAACTAGGAAATGAGGCATAGAGAGTCACTTGTCCAATGTCAAAGTCTCATATACTAAATAACAGAAGTAAGACTCACATTTTATTTAACAACAGTATTTGCACTTTAACCTCATCTCCATATTTCCATAAAGGACGTAAATGAAGACCTGAATATATAGAAAAACAATACACTTTTTTCCTGGAAAAATACCCTTTTTTTCCTGTCAATTTCCCCCAACTTAATATAAAAATTTAGCAAAATTCCTATCAAAATTCCATTTTGATTTCTGTAATGATAGAACTTTTTTAAAACATTTTTTAAAAATCCCAATTGATTTTGCAACTATTTCTCTCTCTTCTTGGAATGCCATTTTTGTATACTTTCTTCCATCTCTTTCTTCCCACTTCAGAGTAAAGAAATTACTCTTTGTTCCTTAGGACTCAAAAGTCATCTCCTCTACGAAGCATTCCCCAACCTCTCAAGTCTTTGTTTGTTGTCCTCTTACATGCTACTATAGCAATCTATGATTATCCCTATAATACTACTTATCATACTTAGTAGAATCTCTCATCTTCTTGTTTGTCTCCCCACTAGAAGTTTCTTGAGGAAAAGTATATATTATTATTGCTTAGAACCTAGCACAGATCCTGGAAAATAATACATATTCACTACATGAATTAAGAAATAATTTTTTGGTATCATAGAACAAGTATATAGATAAAATGATCAAATTCAAATTTGGCATAATAGTATGGACCTGATATGTTATCCTCCCAGTCAATTCTTTTTCTGGGAACTGCTTCTCCCTTCCAGATCTGAATGCTAGCAGTTATGAACCTCTGGCAGTCATTTTGTACAAGCATGAGCTCATACCCTTGACCATAGTGAATTAGTCCAGGAACAGACACCTGACTCCAGCTGGAACAATGAAATACCTTTCCAGGAATTTGAGTTTGGAGGTAAGATTCTAACTGGTGTCTAGCTGGTTTACTGAATAGAGGAGATGGTGACAACTGAGCCCTTAGTGGCCATGTCTTAGTCAGTTTGGATTTCTCTGACAGAATACTGTGGACTGGCTGGCTTAAACAACAGAAATTTATTTCTCATAGTTCTGAAAACTGGAAGTCCAAGATCATTTTGCCAACATGGTTGAGTTCTGGTGAGGGTCCCCTTTCAGGTTGCAGTCTGCCAACTTCTCATTGTATCCTCACAGGGCAGAAAAAGAAAGAGCTCTCTGAGGTCTAATTTAAAGGACACTAATTCCACTCATAAGAATTGTACCCTTATGACCTAATTACCTCCCAAAGGCCTACTTCCTAATACCATCACATTGGGGGTTGGGATTTCAACATATGGATTGGGGTGGAGGGGCATTTAGTCCATGGCATCATGTCTTTCACTGTATAGACTAGCAAATCAGGGAAGGTTATGCTATGCATAGATCCCATTTACAAGTGTAGAGGGGTGAATATATGTATATCCATCCTAGGCCATTATATCTTTAAAAAGTTTTTTGTTTGTTTGTTTTTGCTGTAGGTCATGTTAAAAAAGTTTTTAAGCCACTACCTTTACTAGGTTATTTTTCTAGCCATAATTATTATTGAAATATTTATTGCAGTTCTGAATGCATTTTATATTTTTGTATATTCTATCATTCCAATCATCTTCTTAACTGAGACAGAGAAAAGTTAAAAATAAAGTGATAATGGTAGTTATCTATGTGATGGGATTAACATGGGGTGCTTTCTGGAGAGCTGTGAGTGTTCTATATATTGATCTGGGGTGATTACACATGTAAAAATTTATCAAGTTGTACACTTAAGATTGTACATGTAAGTTTACCTCAATTTAAAAAAATAGCTGGCAACTCCTGATTTAAAGCAAGTAAAAGTCTTAATAATCAAGGAATAGATACTTCTTTAATATTATTCTCTCTATTTTACCTCTCTTTGAAATAGTGATGAGATAGCAGCAGTAATCCCTACCCTTTTAAAGCCCTTGACCACTTTGAAAATGTAAGAAAATGGCATGAAGAGATAAGAGAGAGAAAGGAGGGGAAAAGAGTGGTTAGATAACAAAAAGTTGGGGGCACATTCAAATGCCTGATTCTAGTTCACTCCTGAGGCTTACCTACACTCTACATTGAAGAGCTGGTTACACCCCGAGGTCCAACTCCTCCTTTTGCTTTAATTGCTTTAACTATCTCAGGTGAACTTTTCAACCGAGAGAGTTCTAACTGTGGTAGGCACAAAATCCCGTTTATTTTTACTATCTTATGGTACCATATTCAGTTTGTGAATTCATTAACTTTAGTACTTAAACCTTGCCAGCACACACACCATCACCAACCAATCTGTTCATATATATATTGAGGCTATAGAGACCTTACATCAAACCAAAGAGACCTTATATTCAACACAATAGGCAAACATGAAATAAGTATTCTCCACTTACCTCCCATTCACCACTTAGGAATTTGATAATTATTTAGCTTGTACAGTGGCTTAAATGTTCAGGCATCTACTTTTAAACTTCTTTCTCTTTTTTTCCTTCTCTTTTCTTTTTATTCTTTATATTAGCTAGTTTAGTAATTCTTAAAACTTCATGGGCCTAAGAATTATTGCATAAGGCAGTATTTATAAAACCATTCTTAATGGACCTCATGGGCAATTTAAGGAATTTTCAAGGGTAATTTTAACTGTGTAATTTTTGCTTTATTTTCTGATGCTAATTCCTCTTCTCCACATTCCTTCCCATCCCAACTCACCCCCAAAGATGCAACTTTATACTATGCTTGCAACTCAAACAGTAAACATACGTAGCATTAAAATGATATTAAATGTTAATTTTACTTTGGTAGTGTACAGGGCACCTTGCACTTTGTAGTACCTTCGTTATTATCATCATTAATGTCAGGTAATATCCTATGATAGATGTACAGACATACAAGTTAATAGAAATTCCACATGGGCCCAACCTTACTTTTTATCTTTATTTCCTATTACTCTCCTTCATGTTACTCATACTGAGAATGTCAGTCTTTTGACATTCTCGGTATTCTTTATCCCAGCCCTTTCTCCAATCCCATCCTGTGCCTTCCACCTGCAATATTCTTCACCAATTGCTCCTCCATCTCTGGATGTCCAAATCGTACTCACCTTTCCATGTTCTTCCCAAATGGGGCCTCTCCTAATGTTTCTAGGATTTCTAGAGTTAATGCCTCCTTCCTCCAAGCGACTACCTTAGAATATGGACTTTTTGTTTTTTTGGCACATCAGTCTACATTTTATTACAGTAATTTGATATGTGTCTTATGTGTCTTGAAGCCCCCTCCCCACCCCACCCCACAAGTGCTTTTCAATCTTTCAATTCTCTGCTTAAAGTAATAATAGTAACAATGTATTGGCTGATTATAGCATATGGATAAGTGAAATGAATGCCTATAAATGCTCTGAGGGATGGGAAGGAGGAATTGAAATACTCTATTATAAAGTAACTGCACTACCTGTAAAGTAGTATAGTGTTATTTGAAAGTGGACTTAGATTCATTGTAAATGTATATTGCAAACTCTAGGGCAATCACTAAACGTTTTTTAAAAAAGAAGTATAATTGATATAACAGAAAAGATAGAAAAGATGGAATAAAAAGAGTCAAAGAACAAGTACAACAAATAGAAAACATTACAAACATGTATGTATATATTAAACCAGATACATCAATAACCACTTTAAATGTGGCTTGTCTATATACAACAATTTTTTGTCAATGTGATTGGCAGAGTGGATAAAAAAAAAATAAGACCCATGTGTTATCTACAAGAAACCCACTCTATAAGGACACAGATAGATTAAAGGTAATGGGATGGAGAAAGAGATACCACGCTGTCTTAGTTTGTTAGGGTTGCCATAACAAAGTGCCAGAACTGGGTGACTTAAACAATGGAAATTTGTTTTCTCACAGTCTAAGGCTAGAAATGCAAGATCAAGTTGTCAGCAATTTTTTTTTCTTCCTAAGGTTTGTGAGGGAAGGATCTGTTTTAAGCATCACTCTTTGGCTTGTAGATGGCCATTTTCTCCCTTTGTCTTTATATTCATTGTCTTCCCTCTGTTTGTGCCTGTGCTCAAATTTCCTCTTCATGTGACACCAGTTATAGTGATTTAGGGCCCACCCTAATGATTTCATTTTAATTTAATTCCTCTTTAAAGACCCTACTTCCAAATACAGTCACATTCCGAGGTACTAGCCGTTAGAACTTCAACATGTAAATTTGAGGGTGAATACATGCTGACACTATTCAAAAGAAAACTGGAATACCCATGTTAATTTCAGACAAAGCAGACTTCAGAACAAGGAAAATTATCAGGGATAAAGTGTATATTACCTAATGATAAAGGGCTTAATTCTCCAAGAAGACATAACAATCCTTAATGTGTATGCACCTAACAACAGCATCAAAATACATCAAGCAAAAACCAATAGAACTTCAAGAAATAGAAATAGAAATAGACAAGGCACCTTACAAACAGAATATCAGAGCAACCATGCAAAAATTAAGTTCCTGAAACCTGCCATTTCTTTCAGGAGCAACAGGATTGTTATAGAAGAACAAAAAAGAGTATAACAATAGGGCAAAATTATTTCTGAGATAACAAATATTTCTAGATTCCTGTTGGAGAAGCTGCTGGAGCTCTCTTTTACAGGATTATTGAATCTATCCTCAGTCTTTTGCCAATTGATGCTCTCACCGGTAAACCTTTTAATCCCCCAACTAGTAGAATACATTTAAGGAATTGGAAATCAACAAAATTCTCAAAGAGCCCCACCCTCCTTCTTCTCATCCCAGCAAGCCTCAGATTCTATTGTCATACCCCTTAGGGGATTTTTTTCCCCCTTCTGTAGGTTTCAGTGGTTTGCAGGAGATTTTTTGAGTGATATTTATATATCCCCTAGCCAAAGACACATTAACTTTAGTATTTCCTTGACAGATTGCTGCTAAAGAAAGAAATGTTGCTTGTTTCATGGAAATAATTTGATAGGTTCAGCAACTGTCACTTTGCTTACATAAGTGAACACTTCAGAAGAGAAATGTTTTGAACCTGAACTAATGGTTTTAAATGTGGAAAAAAAAATTCTGAATCCCTATACTTAAACATTAAAGGGCATAATTGGTAAGTTCGAATCTTTCCAGCATCTGGTGAGTGCTTTCTCATTCATTCAATCAGCCAATGCTGTCAAATATGCCAGCCACTCTGCTAAGTCCTAATGGCTGAAAGTTTAAAAAGATCCTGTTTCTTGCTGGGTACAGTGTTGTGCACCTGTAGATCCAGCTATTTGGGAGGCTTGATCTGGAAGTTCAAGTCCAGCCTGGGCAACATAGTGGGAACCCTATCTAAAAAATATGTGTGTGTGTGTGTGTGTGTGTGTGTGTGTGTGTGTGTGTGTGTGTGTGTAAATGTAAAAAAAATTAATATTAATAAATACAATATAATTATTTAATATAATCAATTAATTATAAATAATTAATAAGTGCTTTATTAACTGTCCCTACAGAAGTGCTATAGAAAGAAGCACAGAGCTGGTGACTTAAGAGTTCAGTCAATTCATGGGAGCTACCAAAGAAAGGAGGAAATAGCATTCTGAACAGAGAGAACACATGTAAAAGGAACAAAAAATGCAACAGTCTTATGTTCAGGTCTCCATGAGTAGTCAGAGCAGCAAGAGGAGAACACAGATTCAAATTCCACTTGATTTAGGATGAATGACTTAGCTGTGCAGCTTACCGCCTGACGATGTGCTACCCAGAAGGGCCAAAGGATAAACAGAAGGCTGCCTGAGGGCAGGATGAGTAACTAGTAACTACCTCACATGTATTTATCAAAGTTCATATTGATCACGTTTCTATTTGTTTTAGGTCTTGTCGTGGTAGTATTTAGTTTTGAATCTTTGTCGTGGCCCCTCCATCTAAGACACATATCATATAGACTTGTGTAACTCCTACAGATTACTTGTGGGGGCTTTGAGGACCTCCATCAATTTTTTTATGTTAAGATTTTATTTGTTTGAGAGAGGGTCTCACTCTGTTGCCCAGACTAAAGTGCAGTGGCATAATCATAGCTCACTGTAGCCTCAAGCAGTCCTCCTGTCTCAGCCTCCCAAGTAGCTAGGCACCCACCATCATGTCTGGCTAATTTATTTTTATTTTTTGTAGAGACAGGGTCTCACTATGTTGCTCAGGTTTGTCTTGAACTCCTGGCTTCAAGCCATCCTGCCGCCTCTACCTCCCAAAGTCCTGAGATTACAGGTGTGAGCCACTACATCGGCCTTATTTTTAATTTTTTTTTTTTTTTTTTAGAGGCAGGGTCTTGCTATGTTGCATAGATTGAAGTGCAGTGGCTGTTCACAGGTATGATCATTGCACCACCATGCCTGGCTTCAAATTTTAATTGAAATCTCCAGCCTCATAGGCTACCATTTTTTGAACCAGCTTCCTATAATTCTTCAATATCCCACCCACTTTCTTGCTTCTGTGCCTTTGCAAAAGCTGTTCCTCTGCTGGAATGCCTCCTGCCTTCTTTCCATTGATCAGAACTTTATTTCTCCCTGAGTACCCACCTTAAATTTCTGTTCTCCCCCCAAATCTTCCTTTATTTCAGCTGTGTCCCTATAGTATCTTGATTTAATTTTGCTTTGTATTATAGTCATTCACACATCTGTCTTTCCAACTAGAGCAAAAACGTTTTGAGAGAAAAGACTTTATTTGCTATGTGTTCCCAGTACCTAGTACATGGCCTAGAAGGTGACATTTGATAAATATTTGTTTTAAATGACTTGTCTCATTCACCACCTTTGTGATCTCATTGGTGTCTTCTCCAGTTTCATAACTGAGTTTCTCCAGCTGGGCAAACCTTCTGAGGCTCAGTTTATCATTGAGACTGAGCTCAGAGGAAGTATAAGAAAACTGCCCAAGGCACGGATGGGTTAATAATCCTGACAGCACAATAAAGTCGCTTGGAGACCTTTGAAAAGATATAGTTTCCTGAGCTCCACCTTCAGAGATCTTGACTTATTTGCTCTGCAGTAGAATAAATACCAGTATATTTTCTCTAGATAATTCTAAAGTTCAGTGATTTTTGAGAAACACAGTGATCTAAAGGGTAGGTGGGAAATAGTTGCCAAGCCTCATATATGTTAGTCACTAGAATAATTTCTAATTTTACATTTCTCAAAATATGACACTTCTCCAGAAAAATGTAGCTAAAAGAGTGGAGGCCACACAATCTGGATGAAGTGGACCTTTTTCTAGAAAAATCTCTGCTATGAGGAGCCTGGGCTACACTGTGGGAGGAATCACACAGTTGGCATGATACTCATCTTCGTGTTCCCATTTAGCATGTCTAGAGAATCTGGTGCTCCCCCTTAACATGAAGTTGTAGGAAGTCATGAAATAAACTGAAATCAAAATACCAAGCACCAGATCATCAAATGAGTTATGAAAATTCATGAGTCTACAGTGGATGTCCCCTGTAGCACTCAGTGGAATGGGAGAACAGAGCCAGACACTATGAGGACTCCATGTTACACATGTGTCCCATGTGAAGAGCACTTCTTGGAGTTGTATAATGCTGCATCTTGGCACAGGAGTTTTCTGGTTCTAACCCAGGAAATTTCTGGTGGTGGTCTCCATCTCGGTTCTGTTCCCTAACCTTCTTCTGGCTTGGAACTGTCACTCCAAGCCAAGGTGAAGAATGAAGTCTCCTCACCACAATGTCTGTGTTGGAGTCTTTTACTCTCTGAGGATACTGTCACCAGAAAGTCCCCTGTCAGCACTTGTCAACACACTCTTGATCTACCTGGTGGACTCCAGCTAGACTTGATCCTTAAATCAGTCACTGCAGCAGAGTTCAGAAAGGATGTCAGTTCCTTCTCAGTATCGCCATGTTCCTTGTTAGTCAAAGTGTCCATAGAGAAGGAAAGTGATTTGGAGTGTGTGTGTGTGTGTGTGTGTGTGTGTGTGTGTGTGTGTGTGTGAGAGAGAGAGAGAGAGAAATTTAACAATCTAAGCGTATGTGTCAAAATTAACAATCTAAGTGCAAAGAAGAGGTAAAATGAAGCAGTATTGCTTATTTTTAAAAATTACCCCAGCATCTGCCAGAAAGTGGGAACTTTAAAAATATTAGTTTCTGTTGTTCTTCGAAGATGATAAAATGAACATGATAATAGTAATGGCAGTGTAATCTACTTAGTAGCTTTCACTTTTTAGATTTTTAAAGCGTATGGAGAGAGCAGCAGGGCCTTCAAAGTAAGAAGGGGATTTTTTTTCCCCAGATGAAGTCGTTTTTTGGGGTTTTTTTTGAGTTGGAATCTCACTCTGTCACCCAGACTGGAGTACAGTGGTTGTTCCTGGCCACCACAGCCTTGACCTGCTGGGCTCCGGCGATCCTTCCGCCTCAGCCTTCCAAGTAGCTGGAACTACAGGCGCGCGCTACCATGCCCAGCTGATTTTTTTTTAAAATTTATTGTAGAGATGAGGTCTCGCCAAGTTGCCCAGGCAGGTCTCGAACCCACGGGCTCAGGCGATCCACTCACCTCAGCCTCCCAAAGCGCTGGGATTACAGGCTGAGCCACCGAGCCCGGCTAAAGATTTTGATTTTTTTGTTTGTTTGTTTGTTTGTTTGAGTTGGAGTCTCACTCTGTCACTCAGACTGGAGTACAGTGGCCGCTCCCGGCCACTGCAGCCTCGACCTGCTGGGTTCCGGCGATCCTCCCGCCTCAGCCTTCCAAGTAGCTGAAACTACAGGCGTGCACTACCACACCCTGCTAATTTTTTGATTTATTGTAGAGATGAGGTCTCACCAAGTTGCCCGGGCGGGTCTTGAACCCGTGGGCTCAGGCAATCCACTCACTTCAGCCTCCCAAAGCGCTGGGATTACAGGCTGAGCCACCGGGCCTGGCTGAAGTCATTTTAAAAATGAATAGGAATTTTAGCATGAGAAAGTGTTTTGTTGTAAACAAAACATAATAAAGGGCTATATAAAATGTATGGAGTTATTATCTTCTTAAGAGATGTGCAAACTGAATGGCGTAAGGATTTGACAGAGAGAAAGAGACTACATCCTATTGTGGAAATGAGGAGGAAATGGCATCTCCCACTTTGTAAAGACATGATGTTGGTCCAGAGGGGGTGGTTCATGCCTAGGGAGACTGAGGCAGGAGAAATACTTGAGGCCAGTTCAAGACCAGCCTGGGCAACATATTGAGGTCTTGTCTTTACAAAAAGAAAAGAAAAGAAATCAAGAAATTAGCAGAGCATGATGGCGCATGCCTGTAGTCCCAGCTAGGGAGGGAGGTTAAGGCAGAAAGATTGTCTGAGTCTGGAAGGAGGAGACTGTAGTGAGCTGTGATTGTCCCACTGCATCCAGCTTGGGTGACAAAGTAAGAGTAGGGACCATGATCCCTGCCCTGACTACAAAGCAGAGATGGTTATGAGAATAGAATATAATTTTTGTGTTGACACTTGTGAATATAGAATGCAATACAAATGCATATTGATGTTATTTTAGCTATTATTGATGATGGAGATTTTACTATTGATAGTCAAGGAATTGGTCAGCATCTTACAGGCAGAGCCGGCAGGGCACGGACTTGCAGGTAGAGAGATGAGTGCTAGAGAGGTTTCTGCCAATTTTGTTGGCTGATTGGGAGTTCCTCTATATAACAGAGCTATCTCTTAGAATTTGCTGACACCTACTCTGTCATGAGGCCTGGGACAATGCTGGTAACACAACATTGAATAAGAAATGCTATCTGCTTTCAGGAGCTCACCTTGATTTGGTTTTGAGAATTGCTTCAAATATCAGATCAAGAAGTTTATAGTTAATTTCTAGGCAATGGAGAGCTACTAAAGTTTTTAGAGCAGAGGAGTGACATGGTTCAGATCCTCTTGACAAAATGCGGTGAGTAATTACGTTTTCAACCAGTTTACCACCAGGAAGTATTTTCAGTCAGCAAGTGACTGAGTTCCTGAACCTTCAGGGCTCAATAATGTTGTACATCTAGATTTATTTTTAACTTGTGAATCGTGGAACTGATTGTTTCTCTCTTTGCGATGGCTGTTAAAAAGCCTAAGCCAAATTTGGGAAGTATATAGGACTTCAAAGCATGAATGTGAATCCTTTTTTCAGCCCTGACTTATTTTTCCCACATTTGCTTTATTTTTAATCCTTCCCTTGCTTTTATAAAATTTATTGAATTATATACAATTTAAAAAATCACTTTTAATTCTTTCTGGAATAAGGTTAATTGTAAATAGATAAATATTATTTCCTTTTAAAAATTTCCTATTTAATTAACTCTTGGTGAATATTATTTGAAATATCCCCAGGGGAAATTTGTATGGATGAGGTATATTAGAAAAGTAATGTTACAGATGTTACTTTCTGGCATTCCTACTGATCTTCTAATTTTTAAAATTCAGGTAAAGTCATACATAACATAACACTTGAATATAACATGAATCTAATCGTAACCATATGTTTTGCATTTAGAGTTAAAGTTTGAATTTTGTTTTCAAAAGAATTTAAGAAAAGATAAAACTTAAAACTACCTCAATCTTTGTTTCTGTGTGTTTAAAAAATTCTGTTTAAGTTTAAATAAAAGAGCTAAGATTTATAGCGTATCAGAACATTAGAAGATAAAATCTGTTATCCCAATTTTTAAATATACATTCAAAATGCATTTGAAATGAAATGAAGTCGATTCTGTTACTAAAACGTATTCATAATGGTTGGATAACATTGTTAGATCAGAAGAAAGGAAGGTATAGAAAAGTCTGTATGTATTCCTATGTTCAATCTACCCTATCTTTTTAAACTTACATTTAAAAACATTTGAAAGCAAGATAATCTTAAGAATTTGAAAGTGTTAAGGACATTTTTCTCCATTAAAAAAAAAAATCCCTCTTTAGAGATTGCTTTCTTGGACTAGTTTACAAGACCCATAACTAAATTATTTTCTTTGGTTTACATGTCTGCCCTTAATCTTTGCGGTCCTCTTGCCCTCCAACTCCTCATTCAGTTGACTAGGTGATCACATTCATATTTATTTATTTATTTATTTATTGAGTTGGAGTCTCACTCTGTCACCCAGACTGGAGTGCAGTGGCCGCTCCCGGCCACTGCAGCCTCGACTTGCTAGGCTCCAGTGATCCTTCCTCCTCAGCCTTCCAAGTAGCCAGCACTACAGGTGCGCGCTACCACACCCGGCTAATCTTTTTGATTCATTGTAAGATAAGGTCTCACCAAGTTGCCCAGGCAGGTCTTGAACCCGCGGGCTCAGCCAATTCACTTACCTCGGCCTCCCAAAGTGCGGGATTACAGACTGAGCCACCAAGCCTGGCCCATCTTTTTGTTTGTAATATAATTGCTATTTCTGAGAAAGTTAAAAATCTATTCTCCAGAGGATAATGACTTTCTATCTGTGAAAAGAAAAAGTAGACTTCAGAAGAGAATTCTGAAAGAGGAACTTAGAGAAGTTCCAAATAAAGGCAATGCAGTTTTACTGGAACGGAAATGTTCCCTTCCAATTCTACTGCTGGAGACAGTGTGGCACCTGTGGCACGTGATCTGGATGGACTCATTACATGATTCTACCCAGACTTTTGATGAACAAATAATTGATACTACATTAAATAATTTGGAATATAGAAAGAAAATTTAAAATCATCCAGTTGATTTTATGATTTAAATATGGGCTGAATCTTAAATCTGATTGACCAATAAATGAAAACTTCTGCTAATCAACCAGCTAGAAAATAAATGGTGAACTGGTATGAATGATACATTTGTAGTGAACTCATGCTGCTTCCTGAGAATCCCTGCATTCTTTTCTGTGCTCAATAAAATCTGCCCCAAATTGTCCAGAGACTCACCTGAGACTTTTTTGTTCTTTCAGGCTCAAATTATTTCTCTGTTTAAAAAATCAGAACATTTGCTTGTTTCTAGGGGTCTAGTGCCTCTTCTCATCTTTATGATTGATATCTCAAAATGTTTCAGAGGATTATTAACATGGTCTGCATTTCTTGTACACCATGGTATAAGCTAGCTGGGTCTAGAGATTTGAAGTCAGACAAAGTAGTCAGACTACTCTTTTTTATTTGTCATATGTCTTGAGACACAGTCTTTGCTCTTGTGGTTTGCCTGACCATTTTGAGTTCCTATCATGCTTCCATTTGCACCAGAAGAAAATAAAAATCAAGCATAAATGAAATTGAGTATAAAATGTCAGAAGTAGAAGAGCTATGAGATAAATAAACAAGAGAGGGATTTAATCTGTATTGTTTCTTATGGAGAAGTACATTGGGCTATATCAAAGAAAAATATATTAAACACTTAAATCATGTGCTGACTCCCCTTGTTCTGAGTCTCTGCTTATATGCAGCAGACTGTTGATAATAATTTGACTTTCTATGTAGAGCTACCTGTAGTTGAAAATAGACTTACCAGAGGATCCAAGTCCCTCATTGTAAGTTAATAGGCAAACTTCCTGGTTTATATCTTAGAGCTTTATAATGGGTGTACATCTAAGAGAGAAGAAAGGAGAGAGCAAGAGAGAGATCCATTCTCATCATGTTGCTAAATCAGTTTCCTGGACTGTAGTCCCTGGATCATGGAGATCACACCAGTGTATACCACCTCCAAGGGCAGTAGCAATGCTAGCAACCCTTTTCCTTGGGGTACTTTGACTCCATCTTGTTGCTAGTTGCCTACAAACACCTGCTCTGTGAAGACAGTCCACCTCTTGCTTTGCTATACCAGGCATAAACACGGCTGCTTCTCAAAAAGCTGTTACCACAATAGGTCTTTTTTTCCTAAGAGCTGACGCTGGAATCTTTTCACCTGTTAACACCTATAAATCTTCTGAAATGTTCCTTAGAACAAAGACTGTTGTTTCTTCTTTAGATGTATGACATGAAAATCCATTTTTACCAACATACAGTGAAATATGCACCTGTGCAGAAAGCTTCAGGGATAAAGAAAGATTGCAAAAGACTTATTTCCAAACCTTTTAGGGATTTTTCAAATGATGGTGGCTAATTTGAGACTGAATCCTGGGCCTTTATAACAACTAGAAAAAAGGATTGAAAATGCCTAAAAGCCCTAACACCCACTTTAAAAAACGTTTGAAAATTATAATTATTGAAAAACACTGTTTGGAACTACATATATCATGATTAAGGACGCATCTAAAAGAAAGTTGCTTGGCAATTTTGAGTTACTCTTCAACTAAAAAATCTGTTTAATGGACTTTAAAATGATTTTTTATTTGTATTTATAAAGTATGCATCTCTACCCAGGATGACAGCTTAAGTACCAGGCTCTAGCCAGACAAAATCTGAGTGACTAAGGCAGTGCTTCTTAAGTAAGAGCAAATTGGAACTGCCATCCCAAATCACTACCATCTCTTCTGGCAAGGCTAGATTAGCACTCACACTCACATCTGATGAGGGAGTCACTTCAAGCATGCAAACAGCCAGTTTGGATCACCCAGCAAGTACAGGATAAAATCAAAAAAGGTTCACAGACCTCTGTTATTTGGCAAGCCTATATAGAATGGGAAATGTTGTAGAGGTGATGTGTTCAACAATTTGATACATTTAAGAAAACAGCTTGAGTCTAGTTCCTTTTCTGTTTCAAAGCCAACTCAAAGTAAACCAAGCTTGCTGACCTCTAAAGGTAGGTCATGTTATGTTGCTCATTTCCTCTTGCCTGACATCTCTTCTTTGTCTCATTCTGTTACCTGACTTCAGTTCTGCTTCTGGTCTTTTGGAATTGATGTTTGAATTTTGTCTCCATTCTTTAGATTCTGTATTTTCCTAACAGATTCCAAGTGGGTTTATGCTGCTGGCTCTCTATGAGCTAGGCTACCCAAATTCTTTCTCTTCTGAAGCTAACTTTCAGCATAGTTCACTTGGCTGGCTGGTTCTTTGTGTCTGCAAAAGTGTATGTGAGTATTTGGTCGAGGGGGAATAGGATGTAAGTGCAATTTGGATAATCACTTACTAGAGAGAGAGAGAGAGACAGAGAGAGACAGAACATATAAGCATGCCTCTATATAACAGAGTTGTTTCTGAGCATTTGTTGACACCTACTCTGTCATGGGGCCAAGGACAATGTTGGTAACACAATATTGAATAAGAAATGCTATCTGCTTTCAGGGAGCTCACCTTGACTTGGTTTTGAGGATCACTTTAAATATCAGATCAAGAAGTTTATAGTTAATTTCTAGGCAGTGGAGAGCTGCTGAAGAGGAATGGCATGGTTCAGGCCCAAGGGTGGGGGAAGGGGGCGGAGAGAGAGAGAGAGAGAGAGAGAGAGAGAGAGAGAGAGAGAGAGAGAGAGAGAGAGATATTAATTTAAACAGAAACAATGGGAGTTAGGAAGTAATACATTTGCTGCACCTTATTGACCACCCTTAGAGTTGAGGTAAATTTTTAATTAGGTGTTTAGTTCCCTAACAACCATTTTATCTCAGTCTTCTGATTTTGCTGCTATCACTACCTTGTGCTAAAATCTTCCAGATAGTGATAAGTAAATAGTTTGACAAACTTTAGAAAGTAGAACCTAGATTCAGAGATAACACAAACAAATTAAGGAGCTGAATATTTAACATAGTAAATAAAAGATGTAACATTTAAAAAATAAAACTAGGGTCTGGCATGGTGACTCAAGCCTGTAATCCCAGCACTTTGGGTGGCTGAGGAGAGAGGATTGCCTAAGCTCAGGGGTTTGAAAACAGTTTGGACAACTTGGTGAGACCTCATCTCTACAATAAAAAAAAAAAAAAAAAAGCCAGGCAAGGTAGTGCACAACTGTGGTTCCAGCTACTTGGAAGGCTAAGGTGGAAGGATTGCCTGAACCCAGCTGACCGAGGCTGCAGTAGCTGTGAGCGTGTCACTCTCCTGGGTGGCAGAGTGAGACTCCAACTCAATAAATAAGTAAATAAATAACTAACTAGCTTTACATAATAAATAATGAATGTGGTATACCTATGATAACAGATTCATAGATGCAATAGTAGAAAATTATTATGTAGTTCTGAGATATCATCGTCTCCTAGAAGTATGATTCTTGTCTGACCCCCAATTTAGCTCCCAAATATGACAGAGTACTTAATCTTAATACACACATTAACAACAAATTTCTCTTAGTTAATTGCCTCCCTAATTAAAAAGAAAGTTTGCTGCCTGCTTCTAAATTAAGATTGGTTAATTTTGCCCGAAGTTTACATTTATTTCACAGAAACTGTTTTTGTTTTTGTTTTTATCCTTCTGTGGCCTTTATTGGTCTGCCATTTCTCCCTGTTCTTTATCCTGCCACCATTGTTCTCCATTGCTCCTCCAACCAGGATCTGTTTCTATTGCTTCTGGTATTTCCAAAATTATGTTTTGTTCCTATTTGTCAACTCTGTCTTGGGAGGTTTTCCACTCCAGTGATTACCTATCATCCAGTCAACCTTTCCTACTAAACCTTTAAATAGCTGCTGCCTTATTGGACTCCCAAATACCTCACTCATTTAGCTTTTGAATCCCAACTGTTGAGGGACATATAAAGAATTCCTCAAGGTCCAGGCAAGAGAGAGATTTTGTAGTACCATTCATATTTTCCAAAGATGACCAGACGATGACCAAAAGAATAATTCCTGTTCCACATGTTCTTTTTACAATGTGACTTTGACACTCCTGTCATAAAGAAGTTGAATCTGTGTTCTCTTTCCTAGAATCTGGGTGGACTTGTGACTTTGGAAGAGGTGATGCTATGTGACTTCATTTAGATGTGACTTAGGTTAGATGATTTTTAAAAAATGATAGTTTCACAGCCACCCAGCTGTGAGGAAAGTCAGACTAGCTTATGCAGGCACACCACATGGAGAGGTTACTTGTGCTTTTTCCAGCTGACAGCCCAATTGAGGTTGCAGCCACAGCCAGCATCAACTGTGAAGACAAACCCAGATGATTGCAACACCAGCCATCAAGTCACCCTCAGCCTGCAAGCCTTCCCAGCTAAGGCCCAGCCATCTGAGAGCAGAAACGAGGCATCCTTGCTATATACTCTGTCCAAATTCCTGATTCACAGAAACCATGAGTACAATAAGTTTGTTGTTTTATTACACTGTTTTCAGAGTAGTTTGTTATGCAACAAGAGTGGTAGAAACAATATCCTATTTAATATGTTCCTCACAAATTGTGAGCAAGTATCCCAAAACGGGTGCAGAGCCCAACTCCTCTCTACCTCATACGTAAGTTTCTTGTCATCCTGAGGCATCTCCTTTAATCAGAGTTTGAACAGATGTTTTTGAGTATCTGATTTCTGGCATCCCAGAAGCCCCACCAGTCACCCCAAAGACTGTCCATGTCTCTTGGGAAATCTGGGACTTCATTCTAAATATTTCTAATTCATTTCGGGCCCATTTCTTATGTAATCCTTGGCTTCTCATTCCATTATCTGCCTCTGGGATTCACATCTTCTTGGGATGAGTGACAGTGGGAGTTTCACTTCTTCTGACGAGATTCCAACCTACCCACAAGAGTGTGGCCTCACCTTCTGGTTCCAACAAGACAATTATATAATTGATGACTTAATATCAGTATTTTCTAGGTTATTCAGCCTTAACTCCAAGATAATAAAATTACCTTAAATTTATTAGGATATTATTAATACTTATGTGCCAAGCTTTGTGCTAAGCTTTCTCCATATCCCTTTCAATTCTTTCAATAACCTTATAGAGTAACAGTTATCCTCTCTTCCATTTTAAAATGAGGAAAGTGAAGGACAGAAAAGTTTGACAATTTTCCCAAGGAAACACATGCTGTAAATGGTAGAGGGGAATTCTGATGTCAGCGGTCTATCTCCAGAGCCCACGCTCTTAACCAGATGACCCATGTACATTAAACAGTTAGCATGCATCAAGCCGAGCCCAGTCATTTAAGAGACTATTTCAAAGTAAGGTGAAGATCTTACTTAAATGTCTGTCCTGCCTTTCCCTTCCTCACAGCTTTCCATTTCTGCACATAAGGGCACATATTGTCTCCACAGGAATAAGCAACTCCTAGGTGAAGAACATTTAGTTTAATTTTGTACAGAGAAAATAAACATTTCTTCCACAGAAGCAACAAAGCCTGTGGATGCATAATCCTGGCTGCTAAAATCTAGCCAGGACAATTTATATTATAGCACAGTCAGTTAGCTTTTAGGCTAAAATATCTGCATTCAGGTTTGAGCACAGATCTTCCCAAGAACAAAAGTGGGAGCTTGTTTTGTGTTTATGTAACTGAAGGGCAAATTCAGGATTTTATCCCTTGATATAAAAAACAGTCTACCACAAAGTGTCTCTTTTTTAGGGCAGAAACTGCTTACTGTTCTTTAATAACATCATTTTGCATTGTTTTATTCACCAATACCACCGGGCTATAGCAGCTTCCTGGGAGCAGCCATATCTCTTGCCCCAGGCCCACTTTTGAGACTGCTGTCAACTTAGACATATCCCCAGTATAAGGCCACCTCTTCCATGGATGAAAAATGGATATTTTACTGAAAATTCCATGGGACCAGTGAAAGAGGTTTTACATTACAGAATCATATTTCAAAACTTAACCATTCTTTTTTTTTTTTTTTGAGTTGGAGTCTCACTCTGTCACCCAGACTGGAGTGCAGTGGCCGAGCGGCCACCGCAACCTCAACCGGCTGGGCTCCGGCAATCCTTCCGCCTCAGCCTTCCAAGTAGCCAGAATTACAGGCATGCGCTACCATGCCCGGCTGATTTTTTGATTTATTGTAGAGATGAGGTCTTGCTGCCCAGGCGGGTCTCGAACCCTCGGGCTCAGGCAATCCACTCACCTCAGGCTCCCAAAGGTGCGGGATTACAGGCTGAGCCACCGAGCCTGGCTAAAACTTACTCATTCTTATTTAAATATACTCTTTCTCCATTTTTCCATTGTGGACAGAAGCTTTCCTTTCTCTTCAGAAATCTTCCTCCTCCTTTCATAGTTGATCTCTGGGCTCACGATCATCTTCATCTTTCATCCCAAATCATCATCATCACCTCACCCCTATCTCATAGTTTTCTCCCCAACTTGCATTTTTGTGCCCATCTCAGCACTCAGAAAAGGAGTCCCATCTTTAGAAGAGGGAAGAGTATGGTATACAAACAACGTAATTTTCCCCATTCACAAATAACATGTTTTTAAAAATTTCCATTGCAAATGCTTCTAAATATCAACTTTACATTGGTTTTAAAATCTTCAGTTTAAATTATGAGCTATATCATATATGCAAAAGAATGGACATAATGTGTATATATATATGTATATACATATTAAAGATTAAAAATAATAATAGGGCAACTCCCTCGGCTCCCCTCCCACTCTGGGAGCATTTCTGTCCTCTCAATAAACCTACTTTAAAAAAATAATCATCATCATACACAAAATCCAGTGTACTGGACTATCCGAGTCAACTTTGTTGGTTAAGCTGGGATTGGTGTTTCCCAGTATTTCATGTACTCTGTGACTTAGGATTAGAGTTGGCCCATAAGAGGAACTTGCACAAATATGGAAGATGGAAGTGGAGCAGCAACCATTATTATCTGATTGTCATCGTAGTCACATGTGGTGATGAACAGACCCAGAGGCTCCCAGCAAGCTCCAGCTTGTCCTTGCTTTTCTCCACTGCGAGTGATTCTTCTTCCTAACTGCTTACCCTGCTGCAATTCCAAATGTAGTTTCTTGGCCAGAGTAAAGTAACATATCTTCTGGCAGCTGTTGATGTGGCAAATGCTTTTTTCTCAATCCCATTAGTAAAGACCACCAAAAACAGTTGCCTGACTCAGCAAATCCAAAGGTTCTTAGAGTGTCTTGACAGATAAAGACGCATTATAGACTATATAGAGAGTAATTATCACTGCTTTACTCTTTTCCTTTCAAATCCAACACAAGTTCTTCTCTTGGTCAACTCTAACTCAAAATCATATAAAAAATGGAATTCTGGGAAATGCAGTTCTCAATTTTTCCATGTTGACATAGCACAATTTAGCACAGTTCACCACTTGTCAACTTGGTATCCACATACACACGTCTTTAACCATATTTATTTTCCAAATAAAACCAATAACAAAACCATACCTCTGTATAACCTTATTCAACTAATGAGTTTTGCCACTCTTCTGGCACTAAGTTGAGTCTATGACAAAGGCTATTACAAAATTCTATCAGGTCACTTCTAGGCTAGGGGAAGACTAGTACTGTGCTCATTCTCTGTAACATTAGTTCCTTGGTCAGAAGTAAGGCTATATGGGATACCATGATGACAAATAAGACATTTTGTAAGAACAGTGCACTCCCCCTTTCAAGTAAGATCACCAGCTTTAACTAGGTAGCCTGAAAAATGGTGCCATATCTCCTGTTGATAATGTTCTTTGCTGTTGGCAGTTGGAGACTCAGTCATGGAGGTAACCAGACTGGCTTTGGTGAGAGAAAGTCCATATTGCTGGATAACCTCTGTCCCTGCAGCCATGGCCTCCTTATTTATGCATGCATTGGGCAAGGATAGTAATGACTAGGGAGAGAGATGGCTGACATTTGCAAAACAGGTCATCTTGTCCTCCCAACTAGTAAGATCATTCTCTGGTTAGGCTTCTCTTTGGTGAGCTTTCGTCTCAGACACAAATATTGTTATGGTTCATGCTTATTTAGAAAGGTCTGTTCTCATACCTCTTCTCCAGATCTCATGGTCTCCAATTTTCCAATCATCTTCCTGCCAAGTTCATGAGCAATTAACCAAACCATTAGTCATTGCTCATGAATTACTAGATCCATACTTTTTGCCATCTCTCCTTCTAGGCAAATTATCCAATCAAGTACACAGGCCACCAGGAATCTTTCCTTTCAACACTGTCCTTCATAGCCATATCTGAATGGGGCTGTAATGCTATGGGCATCCAAGTCCAGGTCCTTCCAGTATTTTTGGTAGACATATACGTAAACCAGACCCTGTCTTTTTCTTCCTCAATCAACTGTTTATAAGAAACATTCCATGAGGCTATTGGTGTAGGTTGAGAGAGGAGAAGCAATATAGCAGAAGCAGGTTCATGGGAATCTGAGCCACTTGCTGACGTAATTTACTTGTGTTGTCAGGAATTGCTTGAGGCTGATCTTATGCATATCACTCCCACTTGATGATGAAGGACTGCTGCATATATCCAGCACAGCTTTTTGGGTCAACATCACTCAATTTGTGATAGGCAGGACAGTTGCATAGTAACTTATTGGCCCATGGTCAAACATTTAGTCTCTACTAGGGCCCCGTAGCAAGTCAGAAGCTGTTTCCCTGAAGAAGAAGAAAAATCAGAAGAGGATAACATAATTTTTCTCCAACATTCTAAAGGGTCTGAACTGATTCATTCACAAAGACTAGTGAAGAAACCTGGAAGAAGCTGACCTGATGGAATTTTGTAATAGCCTTTAAAAGACTCCGTTTAGTGCCAGAGAAGTGGCAAAACTTATTAGTGGAACCAGGTTATGCAGAGGCATGGTCTTGTTATTAGTTTTATTTGGAAATTAAGTGTGGCTAAAGAAGTGTGTGTAGATACCAAGTTGACAAGTGATGAATTGTGCTAGATTTTGCTATGTCAATGTGGATAATTTGAGAACTACACTTCATAGAATTCCATTTGTTTTATGATTTTGGAGTTGGCTAAGAGAGAAATTTGTGCTAGATTTGAAAGGAAAAAGTAAAGCAATTATTGTTACTCTCTACTGATTGTTGTGTTCAGATGTGGTAATGGACAGATACAGAGGTACCCAGTGATCCATCCTGTCATTATCTTCCATTAGCATTTAGGCATATCTTTCCTATCTTTAAATACCTCTCCTTTGACCTCATGTCTCCTTCCATACTACCTTCTCTTCCTTCATGCTGAGCATGTCTATTTTCATTCCTTTTCTATCTTCTGCCACTGACCTCTGCCACCTCATCCCTCCTAAAATTTCTCTCACCATTCTTTCTGTACTCATTCTTTCTGGATATTCTTTACTAT
Organism: Carlito syrichta; assembly: GCF_000164805.1. Classification (NCBI taxonomy): domain Eukaryota; kingdom Metazoa; phylum Chordata; class Mammalia; order Primates; family Tarsiidae; genus Carlito; species Carlito syrichta. The sequence continues at coordinate 236,983 of NW_007248320.1, forward strand.
TATATGCATATGGTCTTAAAAACATATCTGCTAAGATGTCTCCTCTGAGTTTTATACTTGCATGATCTTTTAAACACTCCCACCTGGATGGCAGGCAGGCACTTACAACTCAGCATGTCCATGACTAAACTCATCGTGTTTCCCTAAAAACTGTACCTTTTTCATATCTCAGTGAATAGCACCATCACCCACTCAGGTTTCCAAATCAGAAGCTAGATTTAGAAGCTTCCTATTTCCCTCCCACTGCCCCTCTCCTTGTTTAGATTTCCTTTATTTCTTGCTTGGAATAACACATCAGTCATTCTTCCTGAAGTTGAGAAGATCCAATTATATAATACAATTAGAATGCGCCATACAAACACTATGGTTTGTTTTCAGTGTTGCCCCTATAATAACCCTGAGAATGTGGGCAATAAATAGATCTTTATGGGAGAAGTTGCAGCCAATCCTGTGCTAAAATGAACAAAAGGAAAACACAGTTGTACAATAGTGGACATTTTTAGTGCATTAGACCTGGTGGTGTTGCTGTTCATTCCACATATTATTTATTTATCTATCTATTTATTTAATTTTATTTTTTGAGTTGGAGTCTCAGTTGCCCAGACTGGAGTGCAGTGGCACACTACAGCCACCCCTGCATCGACCTGCTGGGCTCCGGCGATCCTGCCTCAGCCTTCCAAGTAACCAGAACTACAGGCGCACACTACCATGCCCAGCTAATTTTTTATTGTAGAGACAAGGTCTTACCAAGTTGCCTGGGCTGGTCTCGAACCCGCAGGCTCAGGCAATCCACTTGCCTCTGCCTGCCAAGTACTGGGATTACAGGCTGAGCCACCGATCCCGGCCCACAAATATTTATTAATTTCCTACCATTCGCTAGGAGCTGTGCCTGCAAGAGAAGCTTCCAAGGCATTGAATCACCATGTAGTTTTTTTGGGCACAGCACTGTGTGACGTGCAGGCGATACAAAGATGAAAAATTCATGGTCTCTATTCTTAAGGGGCATTCAAGTTTCTTCAGTCACTACTCATGCTGAATGATGTCTCAGATAGTCCTCCCTAATGTTGAGGTGAACTCCTCCCATACACAGTGCTGTTGTGAAGTTCTTTCAGGGCCTATTATTTTCAGAGAATAAATTAAGTGCAGAAGGGGAAACAAGCCCCCATTTTAAAGTCAATCTAGAGACACGTCGACTGTTGTCTAGATATGAGGATTCTTTTCCGGTGACACACAGGAACCACCTCCTTGAGACCTGAATTAAATTGTGAGCAATCTCAGTAATGAATTCAGCCTTGTGCTCAGCTCATTCCCAGAACCTCTGGCTTAATTATGAGAAGAAAACCTATTTATTCTGGGACATCACTACTTTGGGATAAATTCCTGGAAGCCATCAGAAAAGCAAAGGGTAAGATCTTTCTCAGAGTCTCTTCTCTGGATTTCTGAGAAAGAAATGTTTAATGTTTGGACTGTAAGCTTGCTTTTAGTTTCAACCCATGGATTTATCCCTTTTAAAATTCTCTTTGAACTTAGGTCTTCCTGCCACATGGAGATGTAGATCTCCTATGGGAGACTAAGTCAACCTTTCTCATGTTTTCCTCAGATAACATCTTTCTCTGAGCACATTCTTCATATTGTTGGTTACAAATTACAGTAATAAAAATAACAATGCTTATACAGTACTTTACATTTTATAAACCTCTTTTCATATGTTTTAGTTCACTTAGCCCTAATAGCAATTCAGAGAGGCAGAGTTATGAGGAAACTGCGACTTAGAGAAAAGTAACTTGCCCAAGATCACAAAGCTATTGGATGACAGACCTCATGAAGACCTCAGATATTCTAACTCCTATCCTCTTTACACTTGTTCTGCCTATTCTGCCCAGTGGCCAAAGTAATTTTTAGTTCAGATCCATTTCAAAATTAGTCTGAAGACAGAGTAAAACTATGTTGATATTAGGAGACAAGGAACACTGATGTCACTCCTGGAAATATCTTGGTTGTGGGGACCCATGGAGAAGTCCTCCATAAGCCAGGGCCCCAAGAGGGCCTACCAAGAGCGAGGAGGGTCTCCTATAGTTCTCAGACTTGGATATACATTGAAAACACCTGGGGAGCTTTAAAAACTACTAAAGCCTTGACTCCAGCCCCAGAAATTCTGACTTAATAGGTCTGGGGGGGGGGGTCTTTCCACTTAGATATTTTAAAAGCTCCCAGGTGATACTAATATGCAGCCAAGATTCACTAATATTGCCTGAGGGCTTCCACAGTTTACTTGTTCCTTGTAGGGCTTGTGAACATACGGACTTTCTCTTTTCTAAATGCTTATTATACCAATCATATATATTGTCATTGAATAAGATCTAGAAAGTACAGATTAATCTTTGGAGATTAATCATAATTCTTTCCACAAAGAAAAATATTGTTAACAATTGGCGTATGTATTCCCAGACTTTTTCTACATATATACACATAAATAAGTCTATATGTGTTCTTTAATCAAAAATGGTATGCATACTGCTGTATAATATGCCTCCTATCTTTGTCATTTTTTCCATATTAGTAAATTCAAATCAATACTAGTTTCAAAGGATTCATAGAATTCCATTGTATGACTGTACCTAATCTTTAATAGCAAATAAGAGTTTTATTTTTATCTCCATATTCTTTTCTTTTCAGAGGAGAAACTTGAAATCTTAGAATCTAGCAGGAAGGATCAGATTTTGTCAACCCTCTTGGCTTTTGAGCCAACTCCAATTTATCTGGAAGACTTACAAGTGATCAAACAGTATACCAATTTGGGAAATGTCTTTTTGGAGGGAAGTTTGGAAACTATTATTAACACTCAAGCCCTCCATGATTTTAAAGAATGCTGGAAACCCTGGGTTCTACACCTCTCAAAGCTTCAGCATGTTGTCAGTGGTTTGAGGTCTTTTCTCATGTTGTTTAAGCCTAATCAACTGCCTGGATAAGCTTGTTGAGGGAGTCTATGATATAATGCTAAAAATAATAACAACTAGCATTTGTATAGCTAGTTAGAGCTACACAATTAAAGTGGATAGTTCTAACATAAAAAAATTAGAACTAACTACCACTGAATTAATGTCAGGCACTGAACTAGACAGTTAACATATTTCTCTATTTGATATCTCTCATAAAGTTTATATGCAGTGGCATTATTAGCCCAGTTGTACAGATGAGATAGCTGAGCTCACCTGTTAAAACCAGCTTGTCAACATGGATAGTGTCATGGTTTTACTCAGCATTATATCTCAGAGCCTAGTTTAGCACTTTGCACTGTGCCTAGGAGAAGGTAGGGACTCAATACAATGTTGATGGATGAAGGAATAATTAAATTGTGTGCTGTTTTATTCATTCACATTGCCTCTGGGTGAAACAGAGATGCTCTACCCAGAGGAGATGGGTCTTCATTCTCCAGCAATTATTATTCACGCAATAGTGATTTTGTGGCTCATGGAAATGTGCATGCATTCTATTCATTCTCTAGGGCAATGGTTTTCAAAATATGGCTCCTGGCCTAACATCATTGGTGTTATCCATGAACTTATTAGGAATGCAAATTAATGGGCTCTTCTCCAGACCACTGAATCAGAATCTCTGGATATAGCTGTCAAGAAACTGTTTTAATAAGCTTTCTGGATGATTCCATTAAACCTTACAGATGTACATTAAAGTTTGGGGACCACAGGGAACAAATGAATGCTCTCCTGTCCTGAGACTCATAGCTGTAGTTTAGCTTGGATGATTGATAGAGGAGCCATTTATAGAGATTGAGAAAACAAAAGGAGGACTAGTTTGGAGGGAGACCTTAAATTTGGGTCTGGCATGTTGAATTTGAAGTACCTTTGGGATTTCCAGGTGAAAATATCTGGAGCCTCCAGGTATGGAGCTCAGGAAAAAGGACTGAGTTGGAGATGTAGATTTGGGAGTGGTAGTTAAAGCCATGGAAAAGACTCCAAGGAGACTGGAGACCATAAGTGTAGAGGAGGATCATTTACTTACCCTAAGTAATAGCATTATTTTAGGAAAGTGGAGAGGCGTGCTCAGAGAATGAAAAATCTGAAGGCAGTCATTCTTCCTTGCAAGTGACTTGCATTAGAATGTTTGTCTCATCTTCTCCTTTGGATTATAAGCTCCTTAAAGGCAGGGACTGTGTAAACTTTAATAAGTCTCTCAAACAAAAGTACGTTGCTGCATAGTCTGTAAATAATCAGTGAATTCCTACCAGGATTCTGCTTTGCAGAAATCCAATGTGATCAGAGCCACCACCAAGATGTTTCCCCCGAAATCAGTTATATCATTTCCCAATGGACAGTATGGCAGATTAAAAATAAGTGAATAAATAAAGGGCGTTATGTGTAATCCACTGATATCTATGCTAATCACATTAATCAGAGTGAATTAATTATACCTGAAAACAGATGCAAAGTTAAATTCCTTAGAAAATCTATTCATTAAACTCATATTGGAATGCACAGTCAACAACCCCCATGTTTAGAAACTATCAGCATGATTTGTGGCAACTTCTGATTTACTAACGAAACTGCTTAAAACATTTTTAAAGGCAATTACAATTACTGTCTGGCATTTGATGGAAAGAAATCTTGTCAGCATTGTCTCTTGTGTGTCAACTGTCACAATTTTCTAAAAATTTTGAGGCAAAAAATAGGCAGGCTCTACTATTTGCTAGCCTCGATTAGGGTTAATTCAATGTGTGTCTGCAAATAATAGTGTTTAATGTAATCTCTCTAATTACAGATAAAACGCATTTTCAGTCATGCTCATCACTGACAGTATTTTGGGATAAGTTAAACTGACAGCTGCTTTCTAAAGGAAAGGAAAAAACAAAACTTCCTTGGGGTTGTGCTGATTTTTTTTCTCTCTCTCTCTCTGAATCTCTGTCTCTTGAGTTAAAGTTGAGAAAAAAGATGAAACAAGACACTTTGGTTCTGGATACCAACTTTGGAAATCATAACATAGGCTACCTCTTGGGAATTCGACATGTTTCCCAGCTCCCACCCCCATCAGAATATATCTAACTTGAGTTCATTCAACAAGCATTTTCCAGGGGTTTCCAGTGAACCAGGCATTGTGCTACATATTGAAGAGATCAAGAAGGAATGATTCTACCAAACCTGCCCCTCGCAATTGGCCCCATGAGCCAAGTCAAACTTCCTACTATACTAGACTTGATGGTCACTGTGCTGTTATATTCACAACCCATCCAGAATGAAACTATTCAAATCACAATATTTCCTGAAGGGTCAATGCATGTTCCTTTAAACCACAGATGACTGGATCAGAGACTACCAAAGGACGACACCCAATTCACAGACTACAATCGGGCCTAGTGTGAAAAGTTGAGCTAGACCAAACAGATTTTCTATCTGAGAAATAGAAACTGGAAAATACTGGATGAGGTGGTTAGGGATAAATATGAAATTAGAAGGTATTACGAGACTATTACAGAAACAAAGAACTCATGTTCTCACTCATAAGTGGACCTTGAACAATTATCGTAATACTTTAAGAAAAGGATTGCCAGTGTTGGAAAATTGCCGGGGGTGAGGGGAGGAACAGGGGAAAGGGGGATTGGCAGTAGTGGGATTCTACCGGGGGTGGGGGCACACTTCATCAGTAATGGTACCTGGATAATGAACATTTGTATACTTAACCCTGAATTGTACCTCACATCTTTAAAATTAAAAATTTTTTAAAAAGAAGGTATTAAGAGAAAAACCACAATATAGAAAGGATTGAGACCTGTTGGGGAGGGGCAGGTATCATCAGGCCTATGAGGTTATGAGAAAGCAGAAACACAGGGTCTAGTTGAGTGAATAAAGAAACAATTGTGACTTAAGATGTCTTTGGCCTTTTTTTTTTGGTAGCCTAAAAACATTAGTAATTCACACGGAGTCACTGTCTTTCAAACTCCTGATTCTTTTCTTTTAACCTATGCTGCAGATGAGCCATGTCTCTTGAGTAATGGAAAAACTCAAAATAACAGTGGTTTAACAAGGAGTTCATTTCTCTCTCATGAAAGTATAGTCATAAGCAATTCAGATCTGATAGGGTAACTCTGTAAAATCTTCAAGAACCTAATTTTTTCCAAATTCCTTTGCTACAATCCTTAGGTAATACTGTTATCTCCATACTCTAAGGTGGCATTCACATTCCAGATGGAAGGATAAAGAGAGGACTGAAGAAGAAGGGGCAAAGGTCACCAGTCATTGTTTAAGATAGGTTTCTAGAACCTGGGAAAGTCTTATCCATGATGTTTGGATGGAAAGTATGGAAAATATCTAAGTTCTACTTCTAGACCAACACCAGAAGCAGAGATGACACCAGCAGTAGCAAGAAAATCCATTAACAGAGCTAATCAAATAGAAGTAGGAACCTGAAGCCAGTGTAAACATAAATAATTGGCAGAATTTACAGGTATCTTGAAGAGATCTAATAGAGAGTTCAGAACAATCCCCAGCAACCTATGGGTTGCAATACAAATCAGACATATTCCGAGACCAATCCTACATATAAATGATTCTAAAATATTAATATTACCTATCATGATACTACCCTTGACTCTCTCCAAGTTGAAATTTCCATGCATAGAGCCACTCTCTGGGGTCAGATAATAATAATGATGTCATCACTGGACAGCCACTGTCAAATGCCATCTAGAAGAAGGAGTGGCATATAAAACATTATGTCTGGGGTTTCTAACCCTCAAAATGGTAGAAATTATACCATCTCAGAAGTGGGGGAACTGGAAAGGAAATTGGGTTGTTTTGAGCATATTGACTTTGTTTTGTAAAAAATAAGGTATCAATAAGGTGTTATAATCACTGGATTAGCAATAATAAAAAAATTTGGACAAATCCAATTGTTGAGGAAGATTAAGAACAGCAGGAACTCTCATACATTGTTGGTGGGAGTGTGAATTGGTGCAAACACTTTAGTAGAAAATTGATGTATCTAGCAAAGGAGATGATTTGTATACCCATAACCTAACAATTCTTCTTCATGGTAGGCTTAGAACTGTGAGTCTCAAAATTTATCATGTGTGATAATTACCTAGAGGGCTGCTTGTTAAAACAGATTGCCGGGCCCTCCCTCAGAGTTTCTGATTTATTAGGTCTGGCGTGGCAGGGGAAGCCTGAGAATTTGCATTTCTAATAATGTCCCAGGTGATACTGAGTCTGTTGGTCCTGGGACTACACTTTGAAAACCACCAACCTAGAGAAATTCTTGCCTGTGTTTATCAGGAGATGTGCATAAAAATGTTCACAATATCGAGTACCTAGTAATAGTAATAGCAAGAACCTGATAACAAATAACCACTGATAGGAAAATGAATAGAGAAATTATGGTGTATGAAGAGAGGCACTTAAAGCAGGATCCCTAACCCCCAGTCCATGACCTGTTTGGAAGTGGGCTGCACAGCAGGTGAGGAGTGGATGAGTGAACAAAACTTCATCTGAATTTACAGCCACTTCCCATAGCTTGCATTATTGCCTGAGCTCTGTCTTCTGTCAGATCAGTGGTGACATTAGATTCTCAGAGGAGCTCAAACCCTGTTGTAAACTGTGCAAGCGAGGGATCTAGATTTTGTGGTCCTTATGAGAATCTAATGCCTGATGACCTGAGGTGGAGCTGAGGTGGTGATTCTAGCACTGGGGAGTGGCTACAAATATGGATTAACATTAGTAGTGAGGTCTGACTGCACATACCCCTCAGACCCTGTCCCACTCTGTGGAATAACTGTCTTCCACAAAACCAGTTCCTGATGCCAAAAGATTAGGGATGACTGACTGTTTATAGAAAATTAATGAATTAGAAAATTAATGACTGTTTAGTGAAAATTAATGAATTAGAGCTATACAACATTGTAGATAAGTCTCAAATATAATTTTGGGCAAAAGTTGCAGAAGAATATATACTTTAAGATATTACTAACATGGAATTCAAAAACATGTAAGTGTAAACAAGAAATTGTTTAGAAATACACACATATACATATGCAATGTTAAACCAAAACCAGGGTGATTGGAGGAAGAGGGAAATGCAATTGGGCGGCATAGGGACTCCAATAGTTCTTGAGTTGCATGGTAAGTTCAAAGATGTTTGTTTTATTCTTCTTTCATATGTATAAAATATTTTACAATTACTTGTGCTGTAGAATAAGTTTCTTTTTTGTATGTATGAAATACTTTACTTTTTTTAACGTTATATATTTCCAATTTTATATTATTTTAATTTACCATAGAATCTTGGGAATGTGAAAAGCAAAAATACAAATATAAGAATGTATTTTTAATTTTTTTTAATAAGGAAAAAAAGCCATAAATATGTGTATATGGACAAGGAAACATGAAAGCAGCTCAGGACAGTATACGTGTGTGTGTGTTTACACTTACAAAAACACCTTTGTATAATTCTGAGCAATTAATTAAAAACTGGCAGGAGAAATTGAGCAAGGATGACACAGTTGAAGGGAAGAAATGAGGGTTTTAGGAACAAAAAGTGGAAAGTGTGTTAGGGAACACATAGATTCAAAGGGCAAAATGAAAGCCTGGCTGCTACAAACAGAAAAACTCTGAGATGAGCAAGAATTGCCTGGTTTTCTGCATTTATTCTAGACTCAGTTTGCAGGGACAAAGAAAGCAAATTTGGTGGTGATGGGTTTGGTCGTCGTGGGTTTGGTGAAAGTGGCCAGAAAGGCACAGAGAGGTGGCTGTAGAATTCAAAGGAGGGCAACTTTGAGGCTGTTGACTGGGGAGCCCGAGTGGAAGTTTTAAATCACCTGGAAATCGTGAAGTTGGCCAGAAGCAGAAAAGAGTTATGAGGCGTTGGATGACTGAAGTCTGCTCTGAAGATAGAGAACATTTGTGTTTAGAGGGAAAAGCACCAGAAAGGAATTCCAAAAGTGGATCAGGGACTTGTTATTACAAGGCTCAATGGGTCTAAGGCTGGTGAAAGACAAATTTCAAGTACTGTGGAGACAGAATGGTAGGTACCTATGGAGTCAAAGAGTCTGAAGTATTACCAAGGTAAGTCTGACAGGAAGGAAAAATGAGGTTAAGTCAGAGTATTAGATAGTTGTGGTGCTTGGGTAGAACTCACCATTTGCTAATGAGCAAGGAACTGAGATTAAATGACCCCTGTGTTCTGGAAAGGAGCAGGAGTTGAAGCACAGCTCCGTGAAAACAGCCAAGGGTAGTAGAGTCAAATTGAGGCTGTTCAAACCCCACTTACTAGCTGTGGGATCTTGCTGCTAGGTACTTAACTTCTCCTGGTCTCTTCTTCTATTTTATTTTATTTTTTATTTTTTTTGAGTTGGAGTCTCACTCTGTCGCCCAGACTGGAGTGCAGCGGCCGCTCCCGGCCACCATGGCCTCGACCTGCTGGGCTCCAGCGATCCTTCCGTCTCAGCCTTCCATGTTGCTGGAACTACAGGCACGCGCTACCACGCCTGGCTAATTTTTTGATTTATTGTAGAGATGAGGTCTCACTGCCCAGGCGGGTCTCAAACCCGCGGGCTCAGGCAATCCACTCACCTCAGCCTCCCAAAGGCACGGGATTACAGGCTGAGCCACCGAGCCCGGCTCTTTTTCTATTTTACATTGGGGATATCAACACCTTCTTAGAAGTAGTAAGTATTAAATGAGATCATGGATGAAAGGGTTTACTCAAGTGTCTGGCACACACTGTAGATGCTTAATAAATGTTAGGTCTCTCTTCTCTTTCCTTCAAGTCAAGTACCCTTAAGGCCCAGCATGGGGGATGGCCAGCATCACAGCAGGAAACTGGAGAAGGGCCTGGTGATCCCTGGGCTTACTGATGGAGCCATGAAATGAGTCAGATGGAGACAGAAAAAGTAAAACAGGAAGGATAATGTACTTGCAACACAAGTCAAGCAATACACACAGACAAAAAGCATTGTCTATGTCAGTGTCACAGTGCCACTCAGAGACAACCCTGAGAAAGAATTTTCTGAAATATTCCTTGAAGAGTTTTGTTTCTGGTGAGGGATGTTAAATAATAGAAGGCGCAAAAAACCTTTGAGACTAGATGGACTATTCAACTGGTTGGATGAAGGAGGGCCTATCTCAAAGAAAAGTATTTGGACCATTTAAGCCTCAAAGATTTTGATCTTTTCAGTGTTCAGTCTTGCCCTAGAGCAAAGGTTCATAGTCTTGCTTATGGAGCAACCCCAGGTGCCTCCTGCAAGAAAGAAATGGGGAGGCCCTGAAAATTGTATCTAAGGCAAACACAAAAACAAAAACAAAACACATAGAATCAAGATTATCCTTGGAAATCACTTAAATCACACTTAAGGTCAAAAGTCAACAATTAGCCAAAAGAATAAAAGGCAGGGTCTGGAAGAGATATTTGCACATTCATATTCATAGCAGTATTATTCATAATAGCCAAGCGGTGGAAGCAACTCAAATGTCCATTGAAAGAGGAATGGGCAGACACAGTGTGGTACATACATACAATGGAATATTATTCAACCTTAAAAAGGAAGTTCTGACACATACTATAACATGAATGTACCTGAGGACATTATGCTCAGTGAAATAAGCCAGTCACGAAAAGACAGATACTGTATGATTCTGTGAGTAGTCAAATTCACAAGAAAAAAGGTAGAATGGTGGTTGCCAGGGCTGCAGAAGTGGGAAATGGGGAATTGTTGTTTAATGGATATAGAGTTTCAGTTTTATAAGATGAAAAAGAGTTCTGGAGGTTGTTTGTGAAACAATGGAAAAGCACTTAACACTCCTGAACTGAACACTTAAAAATGGTTAAGGTGGCAATTTTTTAATGTGTGTTTTACTCCCATTTAAAAAATAAATAATTAGCCTGTAGAAATTCAACTACAGGCAAGTTTCCCTTATTTAGTCCTGATCTTGCTGTCCCCTCTTGTTGAAAACAGACTTTTGTCCCTAACAGCCCTAGAGAAGGGGCTTAAGCCGCCCCTCTTTTTTTTTTCTTTTTGTCAAGGATATATACATATCCTTATATATATTTTAATTGATACAAGCACCTGTAGTTGAATTTATATGCAAGATGGTGCTTCACTCTATCTCTCAGTTTTTTCTTACTAATCATGTTTTATAATTGAGCAATGAGGGTCCCACTGAGAATCAAGAAGGATTTGGTTCCTAGACCACATACAAGGGGGGACCCCCCCACAAAATGATTTATTTTTTGTAGGGCAGGCTCCTTGTAGGACAGGCTTCCTCCACTAGACAAGTGTTCTAGGAACCCATTGACATCAATGTACCAGTTAGCATTGTTGTAAGAGAGTGCATTCAGCTTCAGTGAATTTGTTTTTGGAGATTCTTTCAATGCATTTGTCCATTTCATGATGGGTGATTCACAAGTGCACCTGCCCAAATCACACTGAGTGTTTAGCAGTTTTTGACCAAAAAGCAGCATGAACCCTGTGTCCCACACTCCCTATTCACCTGATCTCGCCCCAAGTGACTTTCTTTTGTTTCTCTGGATGAAAAAAGTCCTCAAAGGCAACGTTTTGGGGATGTAGAAGAAGTGAAACAAAAAAAATGGCAAAAGCACTAAAAGGCATCAAAATTGACAAGTTCAAAAACTGCTTTGAGCAGTGGAAAAAGTGTCTCAATAGTTGTATTACATCAAAGAATACTTTGAAGGTGACTGAAGTTTAAACATGTAAGAATACATAATTTTTTATAAATAAATTTCAGGGTTTTTTGGGTCTCTCCCTTGTACAGTGCTTAGATGTCACAGAAAATACTTTAGGTACTGATAAAGTAAATTATGACAGCTTCCACACTTCTATTTTTGAGCCACCAACACCCAAAAAGTATATTTGCACTAACTCAAAGTATATGATGTTTTGGGTGAGCTGAATAAAAGTTGCATTTGCATTACCTACAAAGATGGAGTTCCTAAGCAATGTTGCAGTGATGGCTTAAACAAAAAGAAAGCAGTGAACAGTCTTTGAGACCTGCAACCCCGATTCCTGGAGACTTTGGTTCGCAGACAATATCCAATCATCTTGATATAAAAATGAATCCTTTATACCTCTAAAGAATACTTTACATTGTTAGCTCCATTTACATTATAGACAGTTGAAAGAAAAATGGAGTTTTAGACATGGTACATATTTGTATCTCCTCAGAGTACCCAGCAGCACTTTGTCCCCAGGGAGCAGTCAATACATGGTTACTGAATTTAGAATGTCCTCCTTTCTAATCAGTGAGGTTTAATATATTTCTAATTCACAATGCCTATTAATTTTTCAGCATTACTAGCCTTTAAAAAATCAATTTGGGGGATGCGTTTAAGCGTTCACAGCAAATACTATTATATAATAATTAAGGAAAAAACTGTTAAATGAAGCATGCTTATTCAACATACCAGTAGCCATTCATAAAATGTAATTTAATTTAATCATTTAAATTTACATTGTTAATGTACAAGAGCATTTCTTTCAAACCACAGGTTAACACACACTAAAGAGCAATGCTGTTAGAGGAGCAGAGAAACTTCGGAAAACTCTGCTGTCTGAAATAAAAGCAAGGCACTCTCCATTAACAGCTGGTGGATTCCTGATTTCCGCCCACAGAAGGCATGTTCATATTGAGAGAGTTCTCCCACAAGGGGAAGAATCACCTGCTTTAATACTAGTTGTCCTCTTCTGAGCTAGTGTGGCCATCCACTCTGTATAAACTTATGTGCAACATTAAGACAAAAAAACAAAAAAAGGGAATTGAATTGATAGATGACTTGGGAGGCTCTCATAGTTATAATAACTATGGAAGACAGAAGAACACACTCTAATCTTTATTTTTAGCGCTAGTGTCTGGACCTATCACTAAAAAAAAGAAAGCTGCTTCAGTCCTTCCAACCAATAGATATGGTGACAAAAAAAGTCTTTTCCTTAAATCTGATGGGTGCAAAAATAAAAAGTAACAACATTTCTCTAAAACTCTATTTTTTGTTTAGTTTTGTTTTGCTCGTCCTTTACAGACATGACAAAAACAAGGATTAACTTTCCAAATACTCATGGTGCCCAGGAAGGTTATGTATGCACAGTATTTCTAATTTATTCAAATTCGATTTGAATTTGGTCTGAAGCTATCTTGTATGAAATGTTAGCTTTCCTGATATTTAATAATGTTTATTATGTTTGCATATAAGCTCAAAAAATTAATGCAAAAGTACTATTTTACTCATGGTTATCTTCAGGTAAAATGTAAATATTAGTGGTTATATTTAAAAGCCTGGTTTCCTATAGATGCAGTAAGTTGAAAAAAAAACTATGAAAAGGTGAATTAGGTCTTAGTCTCGATTCCATTACTCGCTGTTTAACCTTGAGTAACTCCTTACCTACTCTGTGACGGGCCCCAGTTTTCTCCTCTATGGATTTCAGGGAGTTGGACTAACGAGACTTCTTCTAAGTCTAACATTTCAAAATCCTAACATTCCAGATCCTACTATACTGATATAAAAATAATAATCTTTCATAAAAGTTCACACAAACATAATACATGATCAAATATCAGAATGACTCTTGGAAAAAAAACATATATGATTTCCTATCTGGGTTATACTTTGCAGCAATTAGGCAATTCATTTGGCATTTGTTTGATTGTATAATTTAATAACAATATAAACAGCATAGTTTTGTTACTTTTTCTTTAAAAAGACTAAAGCAAAAATGATTTAAAGCTAACAAAAGCTACTATGACATCAGTTTGACATTCAAAGTTTGTTTCTTAGCAAAATGGCCAAAGATATTTTGACTTGATACAGAGTATACAATATAAAGACTTTTAGACCTAAAAATCTTCAAACATTATTCGAATTTAGCAAAACATGAGCAAAATTTTAATATCAAAGTGCTAAACAGTACTGCCTTAAAAGTCACTGCAAATGAACCATAAAATAACGGCATGGGAAGTGACATTTATTGTACAAATGGTTAATAAAAAGACACATTATAAATATATATGTAACCTGCTATATTTATCTATATATATATTTGCTTAATTAATTTCTAATTGGTGTATCCAAGTCACTGTGAACACCCCATTTAATTACTCTGTAACTCAGCTTTCAGGAGCTGGTGGTCTTGCAATAAATACAGGCAAAGCTATTACAATATAACGTGCATACAAATGTGTATACAAATAAGGACACTAGGCAACAAATTATCTCATAATAATATGGCATTAACAGTATAAACATACAAAAGGGAGTACGAACACGGAATGTTGAAACGCAGCCCACTAACCCTTTCTAGTACTTACATTCATACTTTTTTTAAAGAAGACTTGCTTGCTCTCCAAAATTGTCTCTTTAACCAATAGCAAAAATTAAATTATATATATAAAAATCCTTATTATCCATGGTGCTTACCCTGTATGACCCAGTTCCTAGTTATTTGCATGTTTTCATCTAGGGATCAAATACTTAACTGACTTACCGAATGCTCCTGGGACTTCTGAATAAATGTATCCATCAGTTAATACAACTGAAGCAAGTTTAGGGAACTCTGGTGGGGTTGATAGAACATAACCAGAAGGTTAAATGTAATCCATTTTATAATCTGATGTTCCTTCAAGACAAGCTGGATAATCAGGGCAGGGATCTGGTTCTATCAAGAATGGCCTAAAAGTATTGGATGGGCCATACCTCAGAAGGGTTCTTCAGGGCAGGTGAACGAAGCCTCTGCTACTAAAATTAGCATGTGTCATTAACTAACATGACTGCCTCCTTTTTATTTCGGTATATAATAAAGGAGAGTTAATAAACAAGACTTAGTAAGACAGCACTTTAAAAAATTGCACTTGTATATGGAAGCGAACAGCCATTATCTTTTTGCTATGTCTGATTTGTAGGTAATTCTCCATTTTTCACCAATTGTTAAAGTAAAGGGAGAGAGAAATTAACAAAAGGGAATCTCTGCCTTGTTTGTACCACATACATACCTTTGATACAGGAAGCATATTTTAAAGGGATCAATCTTAAGACACATCCTACCCTGGCAAACAACCCTTGACTGTTCTTGTTTTAAATACAAAGCAACTATAACTGTATTCCCCAGAAAAAAGTTTGAGAACAGTTATATTATCCTTTTTTTTTTTTCCTGCTGGGATAGCATCGTCCAAAAGTGCTTTGTTAGCAATTTCTTAGAAAACCCTCATGAACTATACCCCCCTCCCATGTCACCTCCCTGGCCCCAAAGCCTAAATATAAAACACAACCCCAACACAATACTCTGCAAGTTTTCTGGCTTCCGGTTGTAAGGAAAAGAGCCAGAAAAAAAAAGTCTTTGCTTTCTACAGGAGCTGCTTTTCCTCTTAAGGAAGGACAGAAAATAGTAGGCGTAGTAGGTGTCCAGACCTATTCCTTTGCTGCTTAGCAAGCACGTGCTAGCAAATGAGGCAGCTCCCTGCTCAGGCTGCTCCCAATTAGAAAGGTAGGGTGTCCAGGAAAAGCTTGTCAATGATGGAAGGTGGAGACACCAAGTCTTCCAGTTTCAAGTAGAAGATGCGCTGGAGGCCAAGGGTACAGATCTTCCTCAGTTCTACCAAAGCACCCAGGACCTTG
The DNA here is from genome assembly GCF_000164805.1 of Carlito syrichta. NCBI lineage: Eukaryota > Metazoa > Chordata > Mammalia > Primates > Tarsiidae > Carlito > Carlito syrichta. Next base: position 252,604 of record NW_007248320.1, read on the forward strand.
GGCTCAGTGGGTTCCAGAGCCTGTCCCTTACTCTGGTGGTCTTTTAAGCTACTTGTGATCTTGTTGCATAGCTCCTCCACTCTCTTTGGTTCTTTTAACCCATGTCGTTCTGCAGAGGGACAGAAAGGCACAATTTCAGGAAGCAGATACATCTTAAGCCACTTTGAACACCTAATTGAGATCTGTGTCTCATTTTGCCAGGAGGAATGGCATTTTACAATCAAAGTGTCCTCCCTCTTGGAGACAAGTTCCTGGCCTTTGGTCTTAAACCATACTAAGGTCTGAATCCCAGTCCTGCTACTTACTTGCTGTGTGCTCCTGAGTGAGTTTCTTAACTTCTGAGCCCCACTCGCGTTGTGAGATGATAATTATACCCAAATCAGGGTTTCTGGGAGGGTCAACTTAGGTAAATAAGTGAAACACAGTTCCTGACATAGCCGCACTGAATGAATGGCAGGATGGTTATTATTTTGCATTAGCCCACTGAGGTCTCACAAAAGCTCTGTCAGTAGGCAGAACTTCTTTAGAGTGACACAGAAACACATCCAGGCAAATGAATTAATGTTCCCATCTTGACAGACTCACTTGAGGGAGATGGGTAAAGTAAGTTTATTTGCTAATGCAAGGGCTGCTCGGCAAGACCCAATATAAAGTGCATTCTTGTTCTTTCAGGCTAACTGGCGTTGAGAAGAATCCAGCTTTTCTTTTCCTTGTGTTTTTTTCCCGCTATTGAAACACCTATAGACCTACACCTGGCACTCTGTACAAAATACATATGTGCTCTTGCTGTGGAAACAGAAAAGCCAAAGAGAAGGGGAGGAGCCCCAGAAGGATATGGTTGCAGGCATTTTATAAAGCCTCAAGACATGAATACCAGTATCGTATATGTTATAAGACAATATACAAAATTATCTCCATGTTAAATATTATGACCTATTTTATATATAAGGTTAAATGATTTTTGCCAAAGTTATCCAGCTGCTAAAAGCTGGCATCTGACCCAGTCTTCTGAGTAGATTCTGGCCTCTGTTTCCAGAGCAATGGTACATCTCTCTGTAATGGGAAAGGAGACTGACACCAATACAAATCACTTTGTGCTCTCAGCTTTTAGATTTCAGAGCCTCTTTTCTAAGGGAAGAGCTTGGCCCCAGTTATCTTCAAGTTCTCCCTTCTCAGTACATTTATGTGTAAAAATCATAATCCTTGAGAGATGGAAGATATCCTTCTAATGGGAAATCAAGCATTAGTTTTTAAAGTTTACATATTTTTGTTAGAAAAGTTATTTCCTTGAAGCAAAAGCCAATCTGAAAAATGAGGCAACTATCCAGACATTTTCTCTTTTTTGTCCCAAATAAGAGGCCTGGGAATCCTCATTGTCCTCAGCTTGGCTAGTCATGTGTGACTTCCTAGGGCCCTGTAAAGGGAGGAGGCTGAATTTAATGACCTCTAAGTTCCCATCCAGCTCTGATGTGTTATAGCTATTTTAAAGTACAATCACAAAAATTGCCAGCAGCATCTTAGGGGATTATAACTTGCAGTTGTCTCATCTCAATGCAACATTCTACAGAGCCAAGAGCACTGGAGCACTGGACTTGGAGTTAGGTAGACCTGAGTTCTACTTCTGGTTATGTCACTTACTAGTTGGGTAATCTAATCTCTCTAAGGCTCAATGTCTCCATGGGAAAATGGAGATTTATAGAGTGGCAGATACACAAGTCTTTGTTGTATTCTTCCTATGTCTTTTAAATATTACCTAATACATATTTTTTAAAAGTGCAATTATAATTAAACCCATCTCCATGGATTGTTGTGGCTCAACAAAGATGATGTTGCAGAAAGGTGTTCTGTCAACTGTAGAGTGCTACATACGTGTCTTTAGTTAGCACCAAAGACAATGCCTGGCACTGGGCAAGTGGTTGGCAACTACAAGGTATAACAAAAGGCAATAAAGTCCCCTGATTCCCAAGCTTTGAAGAGCATCATTTTTCTTTCCCCAGGAAACTGTTAGCTAATCAGTCCAGGTGCAAACCTGTCTCCTATGGCTGATCTTTCCTAAATACATAGTTTCCATATTTTTGTCTCAGAAGAAGCACCCAAGAGTGAACTTTAAGAGAATCCTGCCTGCAGTGGTGTTCTACCTAAAGTTTTATTTTCCCCCCAAAAGCAAAAAGGAAGGCTACAAATTTGGTAGTAAATTTCAAGAGCTATAAAACGTTCATAGTCTCTGACCAAGTATTCCCACTCTTGGGAATTTATCCGAAGGAAAATGTTAACAGAAGAATAAAACTGTATTCGTGGAGACATTTGGTGTACCATTATTGATTGAAAAAATAAAATCCCATCCCAAACAAAAACAAAAAACAGGAAAAAGGTAAAGGGCTGAAGAATAAGGGAGCTATTAAGTAAATAATGGTACATCCATATACTAGGAGATTCTGTAGACATTTAAAAAAATCAAATATAAAGGCTATGAAGCAAAATGGAAAAATACAACATTAAATAGGAGTAGAATATTAAATAGTATCTAAGTTGTGATTACCTCTATGCAAAAATTATTTCTGCATATAGAAAAGAATGGAAGGAAACACAAAAGTGAAACTACTTATGGGGTTTTTGGATAATTTGATCCCCCCTTTTACAATTTCCAGGTTAGTGCTGTTTGTATAATGCTAAAATAGAACACAATGGATTTGATTTTTTGTGAAGTCCTCCAGTGGCTATCATATGATCAAACATCATCTTGCTGATACTAAATTCTATTAATACTGAGAGTTCTCAAATTAGATTCATAAGCTGGGGAGAAATGCTTTTATCAGAAAAAAACGCCAATCCATTGATTTAAGCTTTCCCTTCTTTTCAGTGTCACATGTCTTACATGATATTTAGGATCCCATATTAATAATCAGGATAAAGTGGGCAATGTGTTGGCTGAATTTCAGGAGGGGGCTGATTGAGAAACCTTGTAGCCAGACTTTCTCATGGCCAAACTCACAGAAGGTGCTGTGGAGTTTTTCCTGCTCTCCAACCAGTTGCGACTGCTCAATAACTATGGCAACCATTATTTATTCAGTGAATTCAAGTGGAGATCGATACCTCCTGCCAGCTGGATCAACTCTAGGCCTGGAATTCCTTGAGGAATTCAGAGACACTCCTATTAGAAGCCAAAGGCACCTCAACCCTTCTTTGTTGTTTTGAACAACCACTGGATTTGTAGCTTCTTTACTTTTTCGAAAGGGCTGAGATAAAATTCAGTCTCCATGCAGACTACTGCCAGCAGCCAAGCAAGATTTTCAAATCACTAGGGAGTCACTAGGTGTCTGGGTCTTTCCTAGTAATTTGAAATTCCTTAAAACCCAATCACTGACATTTTAGTTGAAGGGATCGCCTTTCTTCTTGCAGCTTGGTAAACATGGCTGCAGAGCTCATATACAGAGAGTTCATAAATTTTGGGGAAATCAGATATTTGGATTATTCCCAGACAATTATACACAGAAAATCTTAGTCTAAAGTCTTTATCCACCATTACTTCTGTAGATCCAATTGTGGTATTTCATGCCTTTTGATCTACATAATTTTTATCCAATACTTCAGTATTTTAACTCATGCATTATGTATTCAAAGCTTTAAAATTCAACTTATAGAAATGATTAAGTAACAGACTTATGTATCATAATTATTCTCTATATGAATTAGAAGAGGTTCCAGTTTAAATTCCCACCTAAAACAAGAATCTCTATTATAAGTTACCACAAAGAGAGTGTAAGGTACCAAATGGACTAAGAGTTAACTATTTCACCCTGATAGTTTCACAGCAGACCTTTACAAACATATTTAATAGCACTTTATATTACATTGTTTTACTTAAATTATTTTGTCTCACTTTCACAACAACCTTGCTAATTAGGCAGGACAAAGATTATCTTTAATTAACAGATGAGGAAACTAAGGCTCAGAGCATTAAGTGACTTTGCCCACAGTCAAAATTAGCAAGTAGCTAATTTCTTTCACTCCAGAGATATTTGTTATACCAGGCTCCCTTCCATCTTTGACCATCTCAAATTGCTAGACAGTTTCTCCTCATCCTCAGATGAAAAGTCTCCTTATAACTCCCTCCTACTTTCTGTGTACCTAATTAATCGATTGATTAATTACTTCTTTCAGTAGATATTTATTCAGTATCTATTCTGTAGCAAGCAATGTTATAGCCACTGGGGTTAGAGCAGTGAACAAAACTGACAGACAACAGATTACACTCCTAACCTGTGTATGGTGTGAATATTTAAAGACACTGTTGGATTCCTGTGCACGTTAGCTAACCATGCTGTAGACATCTCTACCAAGAGTGAAAGGAAGGGAGGGAGAGAGAAAGAGAAGAGGGGGATGGGGAAGGAGAGAGATTGAATGACTGAAATAATAGAGCCATTTAGGTCTGTGTTCCTATTTTACGGTCTTTTCTAGTTAAGATCTATTCATCCTTTAGATCTCAGCCCAAATATTTCTTCAAGGAAGTTTCCCTTTTTACCCCCAGCCTAGACCATGTTATCCTATGGCACTTTATCCTTTCCCTTTGCAGGACATAGTTTGAAATCAGATATTTATGTAATGGTTGCCTGTCTCCTCCATTAAATGTAAGCTCCGTGGGGCCATGGACTGTATTTGCTCAATGATGTATCTCCAGCACTAAGCCTAGTACACAAGAGACACCCAATAAGTATCTGTTAAATTAATACATAAATGGAAAATCAAGGATCTGTAAAAAAATGGTTAAATAAATACTAAAAGTGTAGGTTACTTAGAACAAATATACAGGTTTAATGTATTAAGAAGCTAACAATAGTAAAGACCTTTACAAACCCTAAAACCTACCACAGCAGAAGCTTTGAAAATAGATTTCCTGGCTGTAAAGCCTAGCTCTACCACTTATTAGCTGGGTGAATTTGGATCTGTTTCCATATTTGTAAAGTCGGGTTAATAATGTTATCTGCCATATGGGTTGTTATGAGAATTAAATAAGTTAATACATGTAAAGTCTTTAGAACAGTGCCTAGGATATTGTAAGCACTTATTAAATATTCCTAGTATCCTGTATATCTAATACTCAATTCATTGCCTTCCCCTTTGAATTAGCCACGTCTCTAACTTTGTCTATTAATGATACCACAATCTCCCCATCACTCTTAGATCTCTAACAATTTCTTCCCTCTGGCCCATCATATTTAATCCATTGCAAGAACTTTGGTTATTATCTCTGTGACATTCCTTGCATCTATATCCTCTTAATACCCACTGCTTCTGGACCAGATCTTTGATATCTGCCACCTAGATTGTTTCAATAGCTCGACTGGTCTCTCTGCTTCCTATATCTGCTGTAATCCATCCCAGGTACTTTCTAATTTATTTATTAAACAACTTTAAACAAAATAACACATGTAAAGCCCTTGGCACAGTGCCTGGCACCAAGTACCTAAACATAGTAGTTATTAATTTCATAGAATCCTGATGACCAACAGGTTCCCTTGTTCCTTGCTTCTTAAGGAGTCGGCCACAGCCCAGCAGCATCAGCATCACCTGGGAGCTTGTGGGAAAGGCAGAATCTCAGACCCTGCCCCAGACCTACCTAATCAGAATTGCAAATTAGCAAGATGCCCAGTGATGATACGCAAGTGAAAGCTTGAGAAGCTCTGCTCTGTCATTCCAGTCCCCACAGGATACTTGACCCACTCTACACCTAGTGTTCATATAGTCTCCGTCTGTAAACCCCACTCCCCCAGGTGGAGACTCACCCCTCAAGGTAGCTTATTCTAATTTCAAATAGTTCTTCCTGTGAGAAAGTTTTTCTTATATTGAGCTAAATTTAGCCATCCTATGTACATTTCCCAGTGCTACCTCTTAGGTTCCTACGAGAAATGTCAGATTCTCTTACTCATGGCAGGGAGCAGGGATGAAGAAACGAACCATAGCAGCCATCAAGAGTCCCACCAAAGAAAAGTAACTCTCCTTTTCGAGTAGGTCTTAAGACACAGACTAACTCAGTGACAACAATACAGTTCCAGCCATGGAGGAAGGAAAGGCTGGCTCCTGGAGAGAGATGTGTGTGTAAATAAATACCAACAATAAAGCAGAACTTTCTGCTCTGAGCTCTGCTTCTTTCTCTGGGAATTTACCTTGCTGCTACCACTAATGTCATATATAACGTCCTTTACTGGTGGGCAGTCCCAGAGATATTGAGCCCACGCTGATCAGGAAGCCACAAGTCAGTCAGCAGCCTGGTTTGAAGCTGTAACAGTGTCTTTCCGTCTGGTTGTCTCTGATTCATCAGAGTATGTGTCTCTCTCTTTCCAGTGAGACCGTAGACTCTTTGGGGGTGGGATTGTGTGTCTGGTACATAGTAGATGCTCACTAAAGATTTACTGCATTAATCTGAGTAAGGCTGTTTTTAAGAATTCACACTATTTTCTAATAACAATAGTATGCTAAAAGTAATTCAGATTTTTCTAATTTGGGAGACTTTCTGATACTCACAACCCATTCATTCAATGAATATTTGCATATGCCAAACACTTGTAAAAGCTAAAGTAATTTTAAAGATAAATAAAAACTCTCCCTGCTCTTAAGAAGCTCATAGTCTAGTTGGTAAAGACACAAAGAAATTCCTTAATACAATATGTATATGCAACTGTAGGGATGCATGAACATTTTTATGAATTCTTTGACAATATAACAACTGACACTTCCAGGAAGTGTGTAAAGTAATAGTATTTAGGATAACAATAGAGGTTTGTCTGGCATTTTTTTTTCTCTGTAAAGTATACATTGATCATTCACTCTTTATAAGAAACCTGCAAATAGACATCGTTATTCCTGTGAGAAATGAGAAAACAGATTCAGAGAAGGTAAGGAACTTGCCCAAGATAGCACAGATAGCAAGTTGCAGAATGAAGACCTGAACTCAGATCTCCCATCTTCAAATCCCATGACCTCCCTGCTCCCTGACCTTTTTTTGTTTTAACTATTTTGCCTTGCCTAGTTTTATACTTAGCTTTCCTTGCAATGTAGCTGATGGCTGTATTTGATGCAAAAAAAGAGTTGCCAGGTAACCATTTAGAGAGAACAGAGAAGCTCAGGAAAGACAGGTGGTGGAGGGCATGGCAGGGTCAGTCACCTGTCTGGTCCCCCCATGCCAATGTTTCACCACTTTCTGCCTCTGGTTCTGCCCCCTTTCTTCCTACTTAGTCTTAGAAGTCATATTTCGATAAGACCAGGAAAAAGATTACAGACAAAAGAGAAAGGAGTCATTTTCTTTTTGACAGAAGACCTGAGTAGAGAAAAGAAAGCCACAGGGGACATTTTTTTAGTGTAGTGAGTCACAAAATGGCATTTGGGCACTTAAGATTCCTTCCACCTTCTGGCTAAAAACTACATTTCCAATCTTGTTTTCCCCATTACTATATGGGAAATGCATTTACTCTGAGGTTAGGACCTGAGCATGAACCATCATATACCAAGTTCATCATATTGTAATCCTACGTGATCTCCTAGTAGACTATATACTTCCTGGCAGCAGAATTCACACCTGGTTTAATCTTCACATCTCGAGACTGTCACAGTTCTTGGCACATAGTAGGCTCTTGATACTTATTTAATGAATGGATTTTATAATATAAAATGTTAATGCCACACTAACTTCCTATTTGGAGGGTTTCTTATTTATTACACATAATTAACTACAACCAGATTTCAACTAATTGGTATCTCACCAGAAGTAAAGCATTTCCATTACTTCAGAGGTGTGGCAATGGCAAAATGCAATGGTTAGAGTAGATAAATTGGGAACCTAAAAACATTTGAAAACCACAACTGTGGGGAACCCCCATTTACTGTAGGAAAGGAGGGTGACCTGAAATAAATCATTTCCTGCCCCACTTCACCACCTCGTTTTTCATGAGGGGCCATAAAAAGAGGAGGAAGAATAAAAAAAACAATGAGAAGAAAAAAAAAAGCCATGTTTGTGCAAACCACCAGTATTGCCCAGATTCTTAATATTTTTCCTGGAAGCAAGTCTAGTGGAACTTCTAAGATTCCATTTCCCTTTCACAAGTTTTTCTCTATGGTTTAGGAACACACAATTTTGGGATGGATTTTCTAATGCAATGAGCCCAGTTGATATTTCACAATCACACTTTATGATCAATGAAGCTTATTCAGAAGTCAAGAACCATGGGAACCCATATTCAAATGAAAATTAATGTCCACAACAACACATACTATTTCCCAGGCATTGCCTTTCCTGCCATTTCCTGATGTTTCCACACATATCAAACCTCTTTTCAATCAGCAAATCACAAAAAGAGTGCTATGAGGTCCAGGCCTTATTTTTGTTGTGGGTTATAACAGCAGCACCTAAAACAACCCTCTCTGCCCAGGCTGGCAGGAACTCGAGCTAACCTATGAGGGAGGTCCAAAGACAACACCCCCATAAAGCACTGGGCCTACTGAACATGATTGGTAAGTGCAACTTAATCACTTTAATATATCTGTCCTCCTTTGAGCCTGTTACTCAAGCATCCAAGGAGATAGTCACCAAACATACTACCAACAAAAGCCATCACCTTTTGTTCATGCTACTGAGTTTGATTTTGAACTACCCAGGGTTTCCAAGGGGAAGGGGCATATGCCTAATTTGAGGGAGTTTCTGTCACCATCACTGGTAAGGAGAACATAGGTGAATTGAGTGCCTCTCCTGAATTCAGTTTGGCTACATCACCAAATTAATTTTCCGTACTCCTCACTGCCACTTCATGGAATAGATATGGTTATCCCCAGTTTACAGATGGGGAAACTGAAGTTCAGAGAAATGAAATGCATGACTCCATGGTACATACTTATTAAATAGGGAACCCAAGATTAAAATCTTGGCATGCTGGATTCCAAAATCCATGCTATTTCTGCCATGCCAAACTGCCTCTTTCCCCAGCAAGTCTCCACGTTAGTGGGCAATGGACGAAGCAGCTATAACTGCAGGTTACGGAACAAACAGGGTACAGAGAGAGGACGGGTACCACCTACTCTCAATTTCTACTCACTTCTGTCTGTACTGAATAGCCTAGTCTCTCCAGAATGGGGCTGCCTCTTACTCTTTCAGTGGAATTAATGGACAACTAAAACAAAAATTGATGTAGGCCCTCCCCTTGAACCATAGCATTCACACCTAGACTGGCCTTTTTCCTCTTAGTTTCTTTCCCACTCTAATTTGTGCTCAATGCCAGCTGTAAGGGTAGATCTTTCTAAAATGTAAGCCTGGTCATTACACTCCTTTGGTGAAAACCTTCTGTGGATCCCCACTATTTTTAAGATAAACTCCACTTCCCCTCACTTGGTAGTGGAAGGTTCTTCATGCTCTGCCCCACCCCCTTACCTATCAGACCTGCTGTATCTCCTATCACTTCTATTTTTTAGTTGCTTCCTTCCTAAAACTTATGATGGTCATATTTTCAAAGGCCGTGGCAAATTTTTATATGCCTGAATTCTCACTCCTTCCTTCTTAACCTGGAGACATCCTCTGCTTTTATCAAGGACCAGCTCCAGTGATCTCCTGTGATCTCTTCTGGGATGACTGTCCCTACTTGCTGTCTCTGAGCACTTTGAGCCCACTCCCATGTCTCCATGGCAGCATTCAACACCTTGTGGTGGTTTGCATGTCTAGGTCCTCCAGGGATGTGTGTTATCATTTCTGAAAACCCAGAGACATGCAGCACAGTGCCTAGGTCAGTGAAACTTGATTAACTAGACTCAATACCCATTTTCATAGGGATGTGGCAATGTACTAGCTTTATTCACAGAAAGTCAAGGCTGGCTCGAGTTTCTGTTTTTTTGTCTTTTAAAAGGAACTAAACTCCACACTTTCTCATCTTGAATGTTTGACTGATCTAGGAAGAGCTGAATAATTTTGAAATTGAGCTGAAGAGCTTTAGTTCAAAGGTAACCTTTGAACCGGTTTCATAACAGTCCTGCTGGAGTAATATGCTTGTGCCTTAAATATGCTTATTTTCTTTGGGTGCTCTGGTATGCCATTTGAAAGCCCACCAAGTGGAATCCATACTCTGTGGGACTGCCTTGGTTTTTGTTCTGTTAATAGCTCTCTTGAAATCTCTGGTGGCCCCATCAAAAGAAGTGAGTTTCTCATCCAGGACCACAGAGCAGGAGGAAATCAGGTTCCATTTGGAATGCCTAGGGAACAGTTAGTTTGTGATTCCTCACTGTAACCATGCCATTTACTTTTCTTGACCTTCCTGTAAACTTTCAAATGATGAACCAGCCTTGCCTTTCAAGGCACACAAACACATCTCACTTTAGCTAACTGGAGATGTCCCAGGAAAATGCATGTAAACAACTCTTGAGCCAACCAATGCACATTTCTAATGAAACAGAAAGAAGGGGCCATCTGTAACAGAGGATGCATTTGGTCTTCTGAAAACTCACCGCCTGCCTGAAAAACATGTTTTCTACAGCCTAGAGTGTATCAAATCTGAACTTTAACTCTCAGACCAACAGCCTAGCCTGTGCTTGGGTCTGGACCAAAGGGACAGGGATGAGCATCAAGACTAGCTAGTCCCCATCCCCTGTCACTGCCTCCCCACACCACAGTCTGACAGAAGAGGATATCTAACAGGAAACTCTGAAAGTATGAAAAGGCAAAGGGAGCAGGGACTGAGGCCTCAACAGCCACAAGGAGATGGTATTCCTTCTCGTGCCCAGTGTGCCCCATCCCTCCACCCAGCTCAGGATCCTTTGTCTCTCAAAACTAGAGAGGGAGAAACATATAGAGGGAGAGAGGCATAATATTGAAATCAAGTATGTTTTATGCCTCTGATTCTTAAGTTTTGAAAGTTAGGTTGAGTCATTTTTCCTTTTTACCAAATATCCCTCTTTCTCAGCCCTTTACCATTCAAAGTTATTAAATCAAGTTATATTTTATATGTCTATAGTTCTTTGGTTTTACTTTGGATCACTAGCCAAGGACTTGGGAGAGGGGGAGACTCATCACCTCTGCCCCACAGGAATGAGCTGATTAAGGTAATATTCCTTGGAAACCCTTTGTAAAAATAACCCTGAAACAGATAGTTCAACTGTCAACAGAGCTCTGTTGGGAAGTTAGATTTTCATACACACTGGGTTTGTTGACAATGATAACTCAACAGGTAAGGAATCCTCTATCCCAGAAGTTCATGACAAGTTGTAGATTCCTGTTTCTTGGTTTAAGCTAAGTTAAACTTAGCATAGTTCAGAAAAGTAGCAGTTATTTTCCTAATTTTCTGGTGTGTGACAGCCAGGGTCAGATTCCACCTTAACAAAAAAAAAAAAAAAAAAAAAAAAAAAAGGAGAGAAAAGGACACAGTTTTGGCAAGGTGGTGCTTACCTGTGATCATGCTCAGTGCTGACAGGCAAGCTAAGGCTTGGATATCAAGGTTCAGGCTCTGCAAATTTAAGGAAAAGTCTTTAATAGAGTCGAGCCACTCCCCAAATCCACGAAGGCACTGAAGTCGATGCAGGACAAGTCCATTGCAGAACACAAACTTATCTTCAGCAGTGTTTGACCTGGAGGATGAGGAGAAGAGACACATTAAACAGGTCTTTCCAGTCTGTCCAACATGATAACATCATGACATACAGGCACCCAGACAGTCACAGGGCAGTGTTGGGATCCCAGGGTGATGCTGTGAAGCATGCCAGCAATGAACTTGGGGGTAAACAACAAGCACCACTTGTCTGTATAATATCCTGGGTAAGCATCAGCCCAGGAGAAGACAGGGGTATGGTACCTGCTGTCTGATTATGAGAATTAGTTGCTGGCTTGCCCTGGGATGGGGCATGGAGGGAGCAGCCACTCATGGACTGCAAAAGTGAAGCCTACTGCACCCACATTCTCTGCAATGAACATGAGACTGTTCCCTGCAGGGCTCCTGAGTCAGAGCTTGTCCTTCATTTTCTTAAGTCAAAAACCGCATGGCCTGAGGCTAGACACTACAATTCCATTGTGCAGACTCTAAAAACACCAAGTCCCTGCAAGCACCAAAAGGCAATCACAAACTAAAAACTGGCCTAATATAAAACAAATCCTTTCTTTGTGTTACCTTCTCTGCTTTTAACAGTGGGGCTGCGGAGGGTTATTTGTAAATCTGCCCTGATTTGTTTATATTATGCCCATAATCATCTCATTCTTCTCTCATGAAAGGCGCCCTGGGACTTGCAGCTGGACATCACCACTTAGCAGCGTGCAGGCTTGGGCGCCCCCTTCATCTCTCTGGACTTCCTTTTCCTTATCTACAAAACAGGAATTCTCCTTGCTACCTCCTAAGATTGTTGAGGGAATTAAAACAACAACAACAAAAAAAAAATGTGAAAAAAAAAATGTGAAAGCCCATGTGCAGTGCCTAGAACACAGGTGCACTCGTAGATAAATTCTGAATTCTGTGGTCCTTCCTTTAATCTTAGTTTTTCTTTAACTTTCAAATCTCTTGCCACATATTTATTTAGCTATCTTGGCCTACTGAATTCACAAGTCAGTATCTCTTTAACTGCTTCTTGGATGAACAGCTTTATTCATTCCTTCACTCTGCCAAGTATTTACTCAGCACCAAGTATGTGGCATTCCTGAAGCCAGGCACTACAGAAAACTTGGTAAATAGGATATATATGGTACCTGCTTGCATGGAGCTTACCATCTACTTAATCCTTACCATCTACTAATCTTTTGCTGCATGCTCAATAGCTAACAGTCACATTGTTGGCTCAGTTCTGGTATACATGGAATTGGCTATAAATTCAGCTAATTACTGGTCCTCTAGTTATAATTCCACCCCTGTCTCTCCCACTGAGTCCTTCACAGAGGGCACACAGAGAACAATTCAATCTCAGAGTTTAAAACATGAACCTCCGACCATCATCAGAATTGCCCAAGCATGAGTTAAAAATGCAGACTTCTGGACTTCTCCCTCTCAAGGTCTACCAAACCAAAATAGATAGAAATGAGGCATGAGAACCTACATTTTAAACAGGAGTTTCTGGTAACACAGTATGAATTGGGGAATGGGTGATAAGGAAGAAAAAGAGGGGAAAGAGGATGTTGTTTTCTTATAATATTTGGTAAAATGTTAGTACTCTCTCCTACAAATTTATAACTGAAAGGAAGCAAGGAAGATGGAATTAAATATGCTACTAAATATGCTATGTGTGAATAAAAACATATATATATGTATGTGTGTGTGTGTATATATATAAATATAAATATAATGTGAAATTTATGAAAGGAACTCAGATCTCAGGTTCTAGCTTTTTGAAAGACCACTTTCTTTTTGTGTTGGTGTCACTGAGCATGGTAGGTTGGACTAAATCTTTTGATCCAGGAGTATTCTCTTGGAATGAAACTGGGGTTGAGAAGCTATGGGAACTCTTTAGAGCCCATCAGGTGTGCTAGAATAGTAACTTGCTAAGCAGAAATGCATGAGTTAAACACAATGCTCCAAAGTAAAGACTCTCAGGAAATACTTTCTGTGTCATGAGAATCTTTCTAGAATCAAAGAATGTTGGAATTACAAGGGACTTCAGAGATCACCAAATCCAACCTCCTCATTTACATAGGAGGAACTGAATTGCTAGTCAGGCAAGTGCTCAGGGTCTTACAGCAAGTTCATATTAGAACTGGGACTAGGGTCGAGGTGTCCTGGCTGTCCAGGGCTCTTTTCATTACTCATTGCTCCGTTTTTTTGTTTGTTTGTTTGAGTTAGAGTCTCACTCCATTGCCTAGGCTGGAGTGCAGTGGCACGCTCATGGCCACCCCAGTGTCGACCTGCTGGGCTCAGGTGATCTTCCAGCTTGGCTTTCCAAGTAGCTGGAACTACAGGCATGCGCTACCATGCCCAGCTAATTTTTTGATTTAGTGTGGAGATGAGGTCTTGCCAAGTTGCCCAGGTTGTTCTTGAACCCGTGGACTCAAGCAATCCCCTCACCTCGGCCTTCCAAAGTGCTGGGATTACAGGCTTGAGCCACAATGCCTGGCCTGCTCAGGTTTTTTTTAAATGCCTGCTCCTATTTCACATTTGTTTCTTAAGCTAACGTTTCACCAATGATTCAGTTACAAACACAGTTGGAAACTCCTTCAAAGGAAGGAGTACGTTGAAGGAAGATAATATAATAGTAATTACCTGATGGAAAGTCTGAGAACAAACAGCTCCAAAAAGGCTGATTCTATAAGTAATGTCTGATCTTCTTTGGGGAGATCAGTAAATCCTGGAATCTTTTCTGCCCAGCTTCTAGATACGTCAATGGAGGCGGTCAGAAGGTTGTAGAATTGTTGCACATGTTCAGCATCTGTGCCTGCAGCGGCCTGTTCAGTAGGACAGTACTAGAATGCAAACCAGAGAGAGCAGCATTATCCTGATTCAATGGAGACAATAGCATCACTTGCAAATTGGCTCTTCCAAGATTCTCAATGCCTAAATCTTAGGTCCTACAGTTTATAAAAACCCTTCCACATTCACAGTCTTATCTGATTCTCACAATGGACCCGTGACATACATAGAACAAATTTTATTGTTATCACTTAACAGAATAATATCACTTAATAGAATTTATTATTGTCATCACTTAATAGAATAATATCATTTAAACAAACAAATGTATTTAATCATATCAGTCCAGTGGTCTTCAACCTCGACTATGTACTGCAATCATTGGAGAGCTTTAAAAAACACTCTTGTCCGGGTCCTACCCTCAGAGATTCTAATTTAATTGGTCTGGGATGGGGCCTAGGTATCAGGAATTTTAAAAGCTCCCTGGTGATTCCAAAGGGTAGCCCAATTGAGAGCTACTGCCCTAGGGTTTTGTGTCCAAATGGGTCTCCTGAGTCTGCTGATTCCACTGTAGCATAACTGTCTTCCAACAAGATGCTAAATTAACCCAGTGTTTCTCAAAGCGTGGTCTCTAGATCAGCAACACTTGAGAATGTGCCAGACAATCTCAGGTCTTACTCCGGACCTACTGAGTTAGAAACTCTGGGGGCAGACCTTCCAGGTGACTCTCATACACACTGAAGTTTAGGAATCACAGAATTAATCAATAGGAGAATGAATGATTTTTGCTAGCTGTTGATGGGTTTCTGTGAGATAAAACAAACTGGGAAGTGGTGGAAGGGGAGGACTCTTTGGCAGAACCAAGGCAGCTATGTGCCAACAGACTCGGGATTTTTGGCTACTTAAATGAATAAAAATTAAATTTAAAAATTCAGTTCCCCCATTACACTAGCCATATTTCAAGTGCTCAGTAGTCAAATGTGTTGTAGAATATTTCCATCACTACAGAAAGATCTATCGGGCAGCATTGATCTAGCGAGTCCCAGAAGAAGAAAGATACGTGCAGGGAGAAAGTCTCTATCCAACTTTTGGAAATTCTGGTAGAATCAGGGTTTTTTTATGAATCACTGGAGGGAAAATGTATCTGCTTCAGGCAGGAAGATTGATTTAGCAAGATAATAATCATGAGAGAAACAGAGATTTAAGAGATAAGAAAAAACACTCATGTAAACATGTACATCATTTCCTTCACATTAACACAGCTGTGAATGACTTTGCATTCCTTCTTTCAATTGATTCTTATAGGGCAGGAATTTTCATCCTTATTTGAAAATGGGAAAACTGAGGCTCAAAGAAACTAAGAGACTTTCCCAAGTTACATAACCAACAGTGATACAGCCGGTACTTAAACTGGCTCAGTGATTTCAAGTCCTACCCTTCTGGTTGTGAAAGTATGTCTGATGTTACTGGCTGACATCTTGTGGGATCATTTTTGAAATCAATCAGAAAATTGTTTTGCTTTACTCTAAATGGAGCTCTTCAGGTATATATTCATTGGTCCTATGTTTGTGTTAACAACACAATAACCGCCATGTAATTAGACCTCAACAAAAAGTTGTTGAGTATTTTTTCAATGAGAGAATAGTCAGGGGAGTGCTTAGGTTTGCCACAACGCCCTAACCTGGTTGGAGGAGAAATAACCAGTAAACAGCTTAGTGCTATTTCAGTGCTACCCAGGTGTGAGGAAATGAGGCACTTGTTCTAATTGAGTCTTTTTGTGTGTGTGTTTTCCCAAGAAGCAGCATGAAATAACTAAAGAACATGAGATAGAGAACCTAGCTACTTTAATTCCAGTTTTGCTCTGGTCCCTAATTTGTAAAATAATATGGTATCATTTCACTTTCCTAGGCCTCGGTTTTCTCCTCTGTAAAATGGGGATAATAATACCTTCCTCAAAATTGTATTGGGATGATTAAATGTGATAATATATGTGAGGGGTCTGATATATAGAGAACATGTGTAACAAATGATGACAATGATGATATTATAGTGGTTATGATAATTGGAACTATCACCATCCCTCAACTTTCACATTTATAAAATGGGGTAATGGGTTGAAGAAGACAGTTTGTAATATTCGGTCCCAACTTCCTATGAAGCTCTGAATATTCTGTGATGTAATGGACTATGGGAGCAAAGTTCAGGAGAAGGAAGTAGTCCTTCCCAAGGACATTCAAGGATGGTGGCATGATCCTATGTCACAGACACTTCCTACTACTTCCTTTCAGCCCTCATATTTTTAACTGGAGAAGAGTGGGAAAAGGGGATTTTTCTTTTTTTCCTTCCTCCTTATTTATGAATCTAATTCCATATGCTCTCTAGGCACAGGATGAAATTCAGGGCAGTTCTCCCTTTTAAAAGCTGAGAGCACTGCATGTGAAACTCTATAGTGAGTGGTAATATGGAGTAGAGGAAATTATGTTAGACTAAGAAGCAGGTTATGGGATCCTTGTCCATGTACAGCACTAACTTGCTGTGTAGCACTAGACAAGTCACTTAACTCTTCTGACTCTGAAGCAGGAATTGAATGCACTAGCGAATCCCTAAGTTTCTTTCTGGCTCTTGCATTCAATGATTCTAAATGTTGCTAAATCACACCAGGTATGATGTTACTGCCTGGAATTTTACATTGCTTCAGCATTATTTTGTTTTAAAATAGTGGGTTAAATGGAGAAAAAAAGACTAAAGGATGAATACTTTCCCCTAGGAATGAGATCTGACAGCTCCCTCCTGCACTGACTTCCCTGAAAGCCAGCTCACAACTCAACAATCTCTCTGATTCCAATATTTGTTCAAAATCCACCAGAGCGCGTAGCTTTCACCTAGAGTCCTCTGCCCCTGCTGGGCTCACATTTCATGCCTCCTGCACACAGGGAGGTGAAGTGCCTATTCACCTTGCATGGGTACTTTTCTCTGATGGAGCCCAGCAAGGAGGAAAGCCAGCCGGCCTGGCCTGCCAGACTCCAGCCAGATCCTCTGGGCTTCACCTGCATTGATTCTGGTCTAAGTCCCAGAATTCTGGAGCCAAACTGGATTCAGCCTGAGCCACCAGTAACTTGGGGTTACCGGAGGGTCAACATTCAATGCTGGGGAAAAAGAAAAATCTCTTCTATTGGACATATGAGGGGGACCAACCAACCAACCAAACAAACTGGAATTATCTGTTGGAGGTTGGACCCCTTGTAGTACAGGCTTCCTCCACTAGGTTAGGTGTTCTAGGAACCCATCGGCATCAGTGGACCAGCTAGCACTGTTATGAGAGACTGCATTCAGCTTCAGTGATTTTTTCTTTTGCAGAGTCTTTCAACACGTTTGCCCATTTTATGATGGGTGGTTTACGAGCACACCTGCCCACACTATGCTGAGTGTTCAGAAGTTTTTGACCAAAAATAGCATGACCCCTGTGCCCTGCTCTCCCTATTTACCCAATCTAAATGCAGGCGACTTTTTTATTTGTTTGTTTTCCCAAATGAAAAAAGTACTCAAAGGGAAACGTTTTGCTGATGCGGAAGAGGCGAAACAGAAAAACAGCAGAAATACTAAAAGGCATCAAGATTGATGAGTTCAAAACCTCTGTTAAGCAGTGGAAAAAGCATCTCAATAGGTGTATTGCGTCAAACAGAGAGTATTTTGAAGATGACTGAAGTTTAAACATGTGAGAATACATAATTTTTTATAAATAAATTCCAGGCTTTTTTGGATCCCCTTTGTAAGATTTAAAGAAACAGAGCAAAACATTTAAGATTCTTTTTCTGCCTGGCCTAGCAGTTTAGAAAAACCTCACTCAAGGAATACTGAACCTACAGTTGGAAGAACTGGATCCCCAGCACTGGTTCTGGCTCCCCTACGTCATTACTGTCTCTGGGAAGGTAGGTTTCAGGTTTGAAGAAGAAATATTTGTTTACTGTCATGCCAACCAAGCAGAGGCCAAATATAGAAAGATTTTTTTAAATGAATCTTTTTTTCCTGTTTATTCTAATTTTCCCTCAGTCTATAGGGATCATTGATCCATCAGAACTCTGGCTTTACCACTAGTCAAAGATACATTATTACATTTACTGACAGTCAGTGCCCAAGGAAGATTTCTCTGAGGCACCTAGAATGAGAATCTAGGGTTTCAAACAACAGTGATAGATGTTATTTAAACTAAAATGAGTCTGTGCATTTTATATGGCAATAACACAGTTGTACAAGTCAGACTTCAGTAATAGCCCAGGCCTAAAATAAGTTATGTAAATAGGAATTAAGTGAGATCCTTGGAGAATACCAAGCCTAAAAAATTAGTGATATGAGGCTTCCAAGTAGATGGGAATTTAATATTTACTACATCTCGTTTTCAGCCCTGGCTAGATATGTAAAATATTCTAAGGCCATGTTTTTCTCACCTTAGAATGTTACTTTCCTCTGGGTCTGTTTATCTCTAAAAGTTTTAGATGTGGTCATTCTATGATTCAAACCACGTACACATATTCTTAGGTTCTTACACTTTAAAAAGTGACATTTTAAAAACTGACAATGAAAAAAATGGCAATGAATATATTTGCCCCCAATTTTTCTAACTCTATGCCTTCTCCCAAAAAAAAAAAAAACCCCAAAACAAAAAACTCCTCTCTTCCCACCAATGAAATTATTGCAGTTACATATTTGTTTACTTTCTTTCTCTTTCACTGGCATGTAAGCTTTATGAGGGCAGGGGCTTTGTCTTGTTCAACATGTGTCCACTGTCCTAGTGCCTGTCACTCAGCAGCCATTCAATAAATATTTGTTAAATGAATTAATTACTTTACAGAAGATTTTTATCTCCATTGCTTATCCCTTCTCAATCTCAAGAAAAGCCAGAAAGCTCAAGGTAAAATTTTGTTCTTATTAAACTATATTGGTGGCTCTAAAACCTTAGTGTGCCAAAAAATCATCTGAGACATTTGTTAAAATGTAGAGTCCTGCCTGCAGGCCTGCCTCCTTCTCTCCCCAGTTCTAGGTCTGGGTGTGGCCTGGGAGACTGCCTTTTATTTTTTATTATTCTTTTTTTGTTTTTTAGACACCACGCCTTGAAGAGTCTGCATATTAAAGCCAACTAATCCAGCTCTTTCTGGTAGAGACAGTCTAGGCACCATGCTTTGGGAAACTGACCTATACTCATAGTGGAACTATAGCAGGTATAAGATCAGAGGGTCAGAGAATGAGAAGACTGGAAGGGATCACAGAAACAAATTTAGTCCAATCTCTTTCCCATTCTGATGAGGAGCCTGTGGCATTCTGAAAGACATAAATTGACCTGAAATCATCTAGTGAATTGGTAACAATTTGAGAGGGTCTTCCGAGAAGGTTCACAAAACCGCTTTTTGCAGTATTCATGCGGCTTACTTTGTAGGTCTAACATGTGTTAGCCACATGGTTTCTTAGGCTATCTTGTTAACACACTTAAATGCCATTTGCTGGTACCTTGTTTTATCTGAACGATATCTCTTGTACTTGCAAGTCTGTTACTACAGCTGTCCCCAATCTTTTTGGCATTAGGGTTTCATGGAAGACAATTTTTCTACAGGATGATTCAAGCTCATTACATTTATAGTGCACCTTATTGCTATTATCATTACATGGTAATATATGAGAATCTCATGCCACTGCTGATGTGACAGGAGGCAGAGCTCAGGGGGTAATGCAAGCAATGGGAGCAGCTGTAAATACAGGTGAAGCTTTGCTCACCTACATGCTGCTCATCTCCTGCTGTGTGGCCTGGTTCCTAACAGACCATGGACTAGTCCATGACCAGGGGGTTGAGGACCCCTGTGAGTTACTACACTAAGTGACACCAATTACCAGAAAATATCCTACTGAGCTGAAGATATTTGCAGTGACCAACTCATGAGGACATTGAGTATATTTTCTCGTTAGTAATTATGCAGCCAAGCCCAGTATCTTTAGCAATATACTTGTATTGCTAAATTAAAAGCAACTGTGGGGCAGAGAACAGCAACATTTTGAGAAAAGACAAATCAAATGTGACATGTTTTGACTGCACTGATGTACAGTGATCTGGGCTCACTTTTGAGGGAGAGAAGTTTGGCCCAAAGAAGAAGTGAAGGTCCCAGAGCCAGGAACGCTTCACAGAGCTCAGGAGCTCTCTCTGGCCTCTAAAACGTTCATTCCCTCTGTGACTTGGAACAAAACCCCTTCACCTCCCATTCTCACAAATAGGGAGAAAACTGCTCACTTACTACCTTAAAGGCACACAGGCTGGTACATGGAGATTAAAACATACTGGGCTGACAACACATTTTCTCCTTTTTCTATTAACCTGGCTCACTGGGAGAAGCTAGCATCTTTAATAAATTGTATGGGTCAAATCAACTCTCTGACTCAAACTTGACAGGGCACATTCTTATTTAGAATGTAATAAATTACAGATACACACTAAAATGTTAACATCGGTTACTGCTAAGGAGTGAGATCAGGCAGAGGATGAAATGAAGAGGAGACTTTCATTTTTCATTTTATTCACTTCTAAATGGTTTGCCATTTCAAACAAAAAGACAAACAAAAAAACAACAAAGGGTATATATTACTATTTTTGTAATTTTAAAAAATCATATAAAGCTCCTGTTTAAAAAAATATAGTCTATTACCATCAAATAGCAGTGGCAGTATGATGATATAGAAACATTACCTGGAGTGTTGAGATTTGGATCTTGTCCTAACTTTGCCACTGACCTTAGGCAAGCCAGTTCATGCCTTTAAGTCTTAATATACTCCTCTGAAAATATGGGGGTTGGATTAGATGATCCAAAGGTCACCTCCAGTTCTATGAATTTGTAAATATAAAACTTTAAGGGGGAAGATGTTGTGAAAATTGAATTTCAATGAGTGACAGTCTTAAAAAAATTACCCAAACCATAAATTATACCATGCATAAGGAGAGTAAATGAAATTACATAAGAATATATGTGATGGCCAGCAAAGGAAACAATTAAAAAAGTAAAGAGACAGCCTACGGAATGAGAGAAAATATTTGCAAATTATCAATTTAACTTTATATTACCAGAATATATAAGGAACTCAGCTCAATAGCAAAAAAACAATCTGTTTAAAAATGGGCAAAAACCCTAGACATTCCTCAAAAGAAGACATACAAATAGCCAACAGGTGTATTTTTAAAAATGTTCACCATCAGTAATCATCAGGGAAATATAAATCCAAACCACAATGAGATATTATCTCACTCAGAATGGTTATTACCAAAAATACAGAAAATAACAAATGCTGGTGAGGATGTGGAAAAAGGGGGAACACTGCTGGTGGGAATAGAAAGCAGTACAGTCATTATGGAAAGCAGTTTGGAGATTGCCCCATAAACTAAAAATAGAACTACCATATGATCCAGCAATCCTACTGCTAGGCATATATACAGAAAAAAGGGAAGTGAGTATATCAAAAAGATATCTGCACTCCCATAAATAATGCATTACAGCATTATTTACAACAGCCAAGATAAGGAATTAATCTAGGTGTCCATCACTGGATAAGTAGATAGAAAAATGTGGTACACATACACAATGGAATATTATTCAGGCACAAAAAAAGAATGAAATTCTGTCATTTTCAGCAACATCGATGAAACTGGAGGTCATTATGTTTAGTGAAACAAGTGAGGCAGAGTAAAACAAATATTGCATGTTTTCACTCATATGTGGAAGCTAAAAAAGTTGATCTTACAGAGGTAAAGAGCAGAATGGAGGTTACCAGAAACTGGGAAGGGAAGGAGGGTGGGAGGATGAAGAGAAGTAGGTTAATGGGTGCTAACATACAGTTAGTAGAATATATTCACGTATTTGATTGTACAGAAGGGAAATTAAAGTAAACAATAATTTATTGTATATTTCAAAATAGCTAGAAGAAAAGAATTGTGATGGTCCCAACACAAAGCAAAGTGCTTGAGGTGACAGATATCCCAATTATCCTGACTTGATCATCGCACATTGTATAAAGATTTGAAAATATCATATGTACACATAAATTATGTACAACTATGATATATCACAACAACAACAGAAAGAATATATGTGATAGTGCCTGGCTCAAAGTAGATATTCAATATATTCATTTTTTTCTTTTATGTGCTAATATTTTGATTGAGAAGAAAGTAACTTCAATCTTGTTAAAAAGCAAGTTATTTAACATTTATTATTTTTGTACATATATATGTAAGCACTTACATTTAGGGACAATAAGGTAAACCTCAGAATCATGAAATCTTAGAATTAAAAGGGACTTATGGTCATCCAAAATAATCTTTCCCTTTGTGAAGAATCCTGTAACATGTTATTCTTAATGATTTCTTGTGGTAATGAACTGACACTTCCATTGTGCTAATGTGGCCAACATTTGTCATCAGAGGGAGCTGGAGGAGGTCCCCCTCCTTCTCCCTCTAGATTTGTCCTTGGGAGCAACAGTCCTTTTTACCCCAGGGCAAAAGAGTGGCCTAATCGTGCCAAATCTTTTCCCTTTCTTTTCCCCCCAACCAACCCTTACAAGTTTCCAGAAATGTCTTTCTAAAATCCCAGCTTAGAACTGGACTCAATCTTTGAAGTGTGGTTTGACAGGACAGAGTTCACGGGACCATCACCAACTTGGTTCTGGTCTCATACTTCTACTACTGCAGGTTAAGGTAATTTAGCTTACCCTCTCTTCCACCATACACATACTTTGTTGGTTCCTATTGAGTGTGTATGGAATAAACTCCCAAGATCTTAACGTGAACCATTGACAAGCCAAGCCTCTCCCATTTTAAAAAATTCTAAATGCTGAGCTTCACATTTATTTTTGTTAACTTTCTTCGTGATGGTTTCAGCCCTTCCTGTTCCAACCTGTCGAGATCACTCTGAATGTTGATACTGACATCCATCATATTAGCGATCCCTCCCAGCTTTCTGTCATCTGCAAATGTGATCAGCATGCTCTTATGCCTTCATCCAAGTTTTTGATGAAAACTCACTGTATTTTTTAAAAAGTCTTTTAATTTAGTTGATTTTGGTCCAATTTTGGATAATTTAGTAAAGCTATCTAAAAGCAGGAGAATCCAAGCTATGAGGTTCAACCTGATTTCAAAACAATGCAATTAAAATAAATATGCTTTGGAAAATTGCACCAGGCCCCAAAGGTAGTATCAATGTGACCCAGACTCTGGCATGGTCAATCTGCTATTTTGGACAAAGCTAACAATTAAATTGGATAAATGTTTGTTGATGAGGATGATGACTCTAGACTAACAGACTGAATGGTGCAGAGGCAAGCAAACACACTGGATTGATTTTTCAGTCTGGAGGCAGTTCCCAGCTGGGACAACTCAAAGTGCTGGGTAGGGTTTGCCATTGAATGACTAATTAGGCCACGTAGACTGATAATTGGTAATTTGGGGCAAAAAAAATCACTTTTGGGGCCTAAATTATCTGAACTGGCCATCGATAGTGTTTTCAAATGCCCTGGAACAATGTCAGATTGTGTGTTGTAATCTAGGCAGTGCCTAGAAGCTTTGTTAATTCAGACAAACTGCATAAGGAGAGGCCGGGGTGCTTCAGGGAGAAGTCTCCTTTCCTGAATACTTTTGTAGCACCTACTCTCACTGAAACGAGGTAGTGCCACTTGGTATTTAGGAGCACAGACTTTAGGTGCAATACAATTGCTCCTAATAAACTTGGTTCCTCATTCTAGCGATGTGACCTTGGGCAAGTCAGCCTTTTAGCTTCTCTCAGTGTTAATTCCCTCATCTGTGAAATAGTGATCATAATGATGTTACATCTGTGTCATATCTGGCATGTGTAGTGTTCATCTAGTCAACAAATGGTTGAGTACAAAAGTTTGGTCAAGGATATAATATACAGGGCACTGTACTAATACTTTGACAAGTTATCATCACATTTAACCTTCATAAACAACCCCAGGAAGCAGATATTATTACTTTGACAAGTTATCATCACATTTAACCGTCACAAACAACCCCAGGAAGCAGATATTATTATTCCATAACACAGATGAGGAAACTGAGGCATTAAAAGGTTTAGTTAGTTGCTCAAGGTCACCTAGCCAGTAAATAGCAGCTTTGGAATTTTTATCTAGGCCTGCATGATTCCAAAGCCTAAGCCCTTAACCACTACATTATTCCATTATACTATTATTTGAGACTTGACTTTAGTCAAGAGTCACTACTTGTAATCAGAGTAAGAGTCCTCAACCTTTGATGCTAAGGATCTACCATGCTTCTCATATGATGTCTTGTGATCAGGTGCAGAGAGGAGGCTTCACAGCCTTTAATGAGAGTGAGGATGAGAGAAAGAGGATCACAGCAGGTACAACAATCATTTCTATCAACACTGCAACCTAAAAGGTGGGCATATAGCAGTGACACACTCACACTCTTTGCCAGTCATTCAGCCAGAAGCTTGAAATGCTGATTATACCTGGGGAAGGCAATCTGGTAGTAGCTGCCACGTCAGATCAACCAACTGGGGCCCCCTGGAGTGGTGTCTTGTTATCTGTGTGTGAGCTGTGTTTCTAAGTTTTCTTGTCTTCAAGTGGGAATAATGATCCCTACAGTTTAGGGTGGTTTAAAGAGTCGAATGAGATAATGTACCACAATATCCAGCATGCAGAAATTGCTCAATTATTGTGAACTTTTTCCTTTCCCTTCCTTCTTCAGTGAAATCCTGTTTTACTAGAAAATTTATTTTTCTACATTCTTTTAAAAACTGCCTTACAGAACTGTTTGTACATTTGCTCAGAAAATCTTTCTCATGACTCTTCTCTGTGCTATCCAAATTTTGGAGGAATTTTCAGAGTTCAAACTGATGAGCTTTTACTATGTCCCATATGAAGTAAAAACACTGATATGTTTTGATTGACTTAAATAACAACACTGGTAATCATTTATGGTTTTCAAAACATTCTCACAACCATCATTTTTGTGTGACTGATATTCAAAACACCCCTCTGAGATTAAACATTGTAATCATCTCACTGAAGAGATGAGAAAGCTATGAGCAAGAGCCAGGTGACACAGGCAGTAAGCAGCAGAGGTGGCATTTCATCCCAATTCTCCTGACATCTGAAGTCAAGCTAGAGCTTGCTCCTCTCCATCAATGGTCTAATCCCTCTGAATAAGCTGCAGGTCAATCAATGCCGATGCAATTGGGTAAACTGCTTAAGAATAATTTGAGGCTCACCCAGATGGTTTGATCATAAGATGAAAAAACAAAACAAAACAAAACAGTAGACACTTTGTCTGGACTATGAGAGAAATCTACACATTGTAGTTCACCTGTGCAGATTTCCACTGGCACAACCACCAGGAATCCTGCAACAATGGGTATGCCAGGTGCAGCACTATCAGGGTCATTTGTTAAGGTATTTAGAGATTCAATAAGGCAAAAATTATTTGGTGCAATGGATGCACTGAATTGCTAAATGAAGTGAAAGATGCAGAAAAGGTATGAAAACTGTCTAGCACGGTGCCAGGCACAAAGTCATTCAATCACCTCTTATTACTAGTCTCATGAATAGTGACCCTGATCATTCATTTGAAAGCAGGAAATCATACAACTTACTCTGGAATAATCAAGATCTCTGGGTGTTGAGTCTGTTAAAGCTCGGACAAGGGCATTCATCATACAGATCGGAGGAGAAGGTGGAGAGGGCTGAGAAGGTTCCTGTTGTAATGGGCTCTTTGGTTTGGAAGGCAGACGACCTCTCCTCCCTTTCAGACTATCTGTACGGACAACTGATGCCGAAAGAGACAAAGAAAGCAATCTTCAAAGATTATGTTATGAATAGCCATAAATCACAAAGAGGAATCAAAACACATTACAGTTTAGCAATCATTAATGAGATCAACCATTTAAAAGTGGCAATAAGTTTGAAATAATATTCATACAATAATTTAATGAGAATTGAAACAAGCAGCATAAAAGCCACCTCATACTTAAATTTGGCAGTGAATTAGCCCTAAAAGTCTCCTTCTTAAATAGAACAAAGATATATGCAAACAAGTTCTCTATTAATTTTGAGAAATTAGAATAAATAGCCCTCAGTTATTTTTAAATGTAAATATATACCATAGAAATAAAATGTTGAAAGGCACAAGGAACTAGAAAAATTCACCATCCCAATGTAAATATTAACATTTTTTCCAATGATTTCTGAGAATATAAGAAAGCTGGGTAAAAGGCATTATATCCATACCTTCTTTAACCATTCCGACACTGAGACACTTTTGAAATCGACAGTACTGACATCGGTTTCTACGTCTCTTGTCTACTGGACAGTTTTTATTTGCCAGGCAAACATATTTTGCATTTTTCTGCACCGTTCTCTGAGAAAATACAAGACAGAGATAGTCAACTAATAGTTTCTGGAAAGAGGTAGGACCTGACAAGATGTATTTTAATTACAATGTGAAAAGCGACAGTGCAATTCGTATAATTCGATAAATTTAATTTCCTAACACGCTAGCCTGCAGGAAAAACAATTTTATTAGTGTTAGCTGCTGACAATGAAAATCATCTCGGATTGTTCTAAAGCAAGTCTCAGGAGACACCCAACTCTGAATGATAAAATCATATCTGAAATTACCAGGTCAACATATCATACCTTGGAGAATTAGATTATCTCCACTTTTAATATCCCTTTGGGAACAATTTTCTACTTGTTCCACTCCCCTGATTATTGCTG
Source organism: Carlito syrichta (assembly GCF_000164805.1). Classification (NCBI taxonomy): domain Eukaryota; kingdom Metazoa; phylum Chordata; class Mammalia; order Primates; family Tarsiidae; genus Carlito; species Carlito syrichta. The sequence goes on from NW_007248320.1 coordinate 279,732, forward strand.
ACCTTATTAAAATAAAATCAAAATTATCTGAGATGTACTTTGTTTGCTCGCACTATCGTAAGTCAAATATCACAGTAACTGGCTTTGTTACCCAATAAAGATGAAATCATAAAAAGCAAGATCAGGATTTGTCTAGTTAAAATACATAGAAAAATAATGTTTTAACATAAAAAGAAATTCACTTAATCAGCCTATGTGGTTTATTTTTTATTTAAATAATATATATGGTAAACAGGCCATTTCTAATTTTTAAAAGCAAAATCTTAAAACTGGATAATAAAAATCACTAACACATCCAGGGAAGAAAAAAAAAAAAAAAGCCCAAAGGACAAAAAATGCATGAGAGGAAAAAAGAAATATGAGAACCACACATTTTCAGTGAAAATTCCCATTAATTGGTCATTTCATAAATGACTATTGACAGAGACACCAAAATAACCATATTGTAAAAGACATATTCTAAAACTTGGGCTTGAATATTAAAAAAAAGTTGCAATTTTTAGTATCCATATAATTTTGAAATGACACATGGAGAAATAATTAAGCATATTTTATGCTCCAAATTTTAAAAAATGCTTGCTTTGTAAATTGAAAACATTTGTATAAATGAATGTGTTTTACTACTTAGGGTGAAATTGTTCAGAAATTACCTGCATCTATACAACTCCAAATAGAGCAGAAAGTTGGAATTTATTTGGGAAGCCTGGGCTGCATGGGTTTTGTGATCTATTTTGTGTCCAGAAGTCTAGATTTACTTTCAACCTTTACTTTCAGTCATCTTCAACCCCCATGTTTCAGTTTCACCCTATCAACTTTTAATTTCATTTTGGGGGATGGTTTCTAAATTGCTTACATAAAGCTTAAACAGCATAACAAAGCCAACCTATCTCAAGTCTAAGACATATTTCCCCTGCTTCAGTAGGTGATTTTAGTTTAGAATGCAAAATTCTGAAACACAGACATAGTTCTGAGTTTCCAGCATTTAAATTCTCAGCAATCTGTAAGGGGAGGAAATGTGTGTTTCCTGAATAAAGCTCGCTTTCATTGAACATGCAGTAGTTTCTAACACTCTATTTCTTGCCATCATCCTCAAGGCTATATGCCAATTTGAGCACTGGTGGCATTTTGCTTCAGGTATACATTTTCCCAATAACCTGAAACCTTCCCCACATTTGTGTGTGTCTGCACAGTTTAAGGACAGGAGGAGATCGTTATGGTTCAATCACCAAATTCCCATCATTAACTGCACTTCATGTCACATTTTTAAAGAATTCAATTTAATGGTAGAAAGCCACTGGGTAAAACCTGCTCTGGTTCCCTTAATTAACAGATCTGTGGGGTGGTTCTCCCCCATCTTGCCCCCACCCTTTCAAGTATAGATTTGTTTTCAAGGGATTGCTGCAGAAAAGGGAAGCTGTTGGGGAACACTTAATTGACATTTCTAGACTCAGAATGAATTACCACTCTCTTATTTTGGTCAATCCTCAATTATTTAGGGGTGATTATATTCGTGTATTATGTGTAATTCTCTTAATTGTTTTTATTTCTTTTCCTCTTTCTGCTGCCAATTTTACTACCCTTCAGCATTTCCACTGAAATTCTGCAAAAATTAAATCTGCTAAAGGAATGCATTTACTTGAATGTAGCCCTGGTGAAGCTTGAGTAGTTAAGACAGGGGGAAAAAAGGCTAAGATTCTGCATTTAAAACATCATAATCCTGCATAACTGTAGGGAACTTAACATACTGCAAAGTCTCTACAAGCATCTTCTCATGTAATAATATGATTACTACCTGCAGATACAAAAATAACTGTTGCTTGTTGCTATGTACTCCACTGTACAACATGTGCATTTTTACAAACACTTTGTAGTTTTAATTTAATAATAAACTATTGTTTTATGGTCTGATAAAGATTACAAAGTGCTTTTATACATGTTTTTAACTCATTTAATACACAGCCCCTCTCTGAGTTTTATTCACTTCTAGGGAAACAGGCCTAGAAATAAGTGTCATGCCCAACATCATACAATTGGTAGGTGCCAGATCAAGGTCTCCTATTGAGTCTTCTGACTCCAATTCCAGCATGCTTCCAGAAACATCCATCCATCCAATTGGCCTCCTAAATCCTAGTTACCCAATCAGAATCTGGCTTCCCCTCTCCCTCTACCCCACCTAGCACTGGAGGCCAGGGTGTAACTTGTGTGTGTGTGGGGGGGGGGGGGGGAGGATTGGTGTTGGTAGGGAATTAGGAAGATGGCACAGAAATAAGTATGTGAAGAAACCTGGGAATCAAAAGCAAAAGCTAGAGCAGCAAGAGAGCAAGGCCTCCCTTCCCCTCCCTGCCAGTCCCCAGTGGTAGAAAGAACATTGAACCCAGGAGTCAGGAGAAACAAGCTGGAAACATCCCATAAGTCACTAAATCACTGCTTACAGCCTGCACAAGGCTTCACCTCTCTAGGCCTCAGTTTCCCCATGGGTAAAATATAGGGAGGGCTGATGGCATTCCCACTGTAAAATTTTCCTTTAGGCCTATGAGAAAATGAGCAATGTCTACACTTGGTACTGTGTATGGTACAGAGGTAGGGAAGGGTGCCTACAGGATGGAACGGAGTGGTGAGCTGTCCCAGACTGCATCTAGCTGGTCACCTGGCTAGTCCAGCACTGTGGTGCTGTGAAAGGGGGAACATTTTCATGTCACATTTTAACGTAAGTTAGCCTCCTGCCTCATCTCATTCTGAGTGTGTGTCCTGGGGCAGTTAAGTACTCTCTCCAAGCTTAAATGTACTCATCTGCAAACCAAGGATAATATGTATCTTTAAGACACTGTTAGCCGGGTGTGGTGGCTCATGCCTGTAATCCCAGGAGTTCAAGACCAGCCTAAGGCAACCATAGCGAGACATCATCTCTACAAAAAAAATCCAAAAATTAGCCAGTTGTGGTGGCTTGGGACTGTAGTCCCAGCTACCAGGGAGGCTGAAGCAGGAGGATCGCCTGAGCCTTGGACGTCGAGGCTGTGGTGAGCCATGATCACGCCACTGCACTCCAGCCTGGGCGACAGGAAAAACAAAAACAAAAACAAAAAAACTTAATCCAAACAGCTAATGAATGGACAGAATTCAATCTCCAGTCTGTTCGATTCTAGAGCTCTTACTGTAAGGGTTAAATGCGACACAGCGTCCAGACCCTGGCATGCAGACCCTATCCCCTCAGACACTTTGGGTGAACAGACAAGGATGCAACGAGGGTTTGCATTTTTGAAGCCACAGATCCTTTTGAGAACCTGTTGAAAGCTCTCCAGAAGAATGATCAGAAACCAGCGTCAGGCCAGGCAGTTCTCAGACCCAAGTCAGTCTGGGATGGCCTGCTGAAGACGAACCTCAAGTGAAAAGCACTTAAGTAAATGGATGTAAAGCTAGGAAAGCGTAGTGTAGGGATGACACCTCCCCCTCAGAAGGACAAGGATCGCTCCTGCCACCCGCTTGGAAGCTCTCTTCAGCGAGGGGGCTGGCGCCAGGAGGAGGCAGGCATGCGCTCACCTTAAAGAAACCCTTGCAGCCCTCGCAGGTGCGCACACCGTAGTGCTGGCAGGCGGCGTTGTCCCCGCACACCGCGCAAGTGCCCTCGCCCGACGAGGAGCTCCTGTTGGGCGGCGACGGCAGGCTGGGGCTCTCGCCCAGCAGGCTGGACGTCGTCGGGGAGGCCGTGAGGCCGAGCGGCGGGAAGGCCAGCGCGGCCGCCCTCTTGGCCAGCGGCAGCCCGTACGGGTGGCCCTCGAGCCCGGCGGCCTGGCTGCCCGCGGCGGCGGCGGCGGCGGCGGCGGCGGCTCCCAGCGGCAGGCTGAGCGCGGCGGCGGCCGTCGGGTCGTAGCCCAGGTGGTGGCCGCCGGCCGGGCTGGGTGCGGGCGGGTGCGGCGGCGACGGCTTGAAGTGGAAGAGCGGGAAGCGCGCGCCGGCCACCGTGGGCACCGCCTTCATCGGCGGGTCCAGCAGCGGGCCGGGCGCGATGCAGCCGGGCGCCGAGGGCAGCGCGTCGTCCCACAGCGCCCCCGCCTGCGCGGGGAAGCCCGGCGTGGTGGGCGTGGACGGCGGAGACTGCTTGAAGTACATGGAGGTGCTAGGCAGCACCTCATCCTCCGGGCCAGAGGGGGTGGGAAGGGATGGTTGCGGCTGCGGCTGCGGCTGCG
>NW_007248320.1:283935-292068 GCF_000164805.1 Carlito syrichta
TGGTGGTAGCCGTGCGCGCGCCCCTCCTCCATTTTGATCAAGGGCCGCGGCCCGGACGGCTGCATTTGGTACAGGCAGGAGGGCTTGAGTTCGTAGCTGCTCGAGTAGCCCTCCATGAACGTACTGAAGCTGGGCAGGGACGTGGTGGCCGTGGCCGTGATCTCGGTGCTGCCGAGGTCCATGGTCAGCTTGGTGTAGTCAGGGTTCATGATCTCCGTAGTGTATTCCGAGCCGTATGTCTGCGCTGCATAACTGGAACCCGGAGGCGAAGGGTTATATTGGGCTTGCACGCAGGGCATATCTGCAGGGACAGGGAAAAGGGTCTCTCAGAAGCAAGTCAACACCGGTTTGCTAGCTAGTAGGCAGCATTGGATTCACTGCTCTCTGATGTGGGAAGTAGGGAGAAAATGACATTCTTCCCTCCTTCTTCCACCCTGGGAAGGAAGTGGAATCTCCTACAGACAAAGGGGTCACAGGATGCCAAAACATGGCCTCCTGGGGATCTCCCTACTGTCTTCCCTCTCTCACTCTGTCCTCCACTAGATCTGGGAAGCTTGATGTCTTTCCTCATAAGCTCAGATATGTATTTTAAAGTGGCTTTGAGTCCTATAACTAATTGAAGGGGCTTCCTCAGCCACAACCTGGGAGGACAAAGAGCCCCTGCAGCCCACATAAAAGGAAAGAGGCCATTGGTCCCCTAAACCACACACACATTGATTTGTAAACCTGAGTTAGTAAAAACAAAAACTAAAAACTAAAAAAACCCCCAAAACAAAACAAAAAAGTGCCCTATAAGGACTTGCTGGCCTAGGGAGACAGTGACATTCTAGCATTTTATGAGTGCCAACTGAGGCAGCCCACACACGTTGTGGTGGCTTTCTCCCACTCCCTCCCCACTCCTTCAATAGGCTAAGCAGCCTGCACTAACTGGACCCCTGTTGATGACTTCAGCCAGCTAGGTGGCGAGGTGGGGATATAGGCCCAGGAAATGGACTCGGGGGAGTTTGTACCATCTGCAAAGAAAAAGATCAGCAGCTGCAACGAAACACCCACCATTATATGTGTGTGTGCACGCATCCCAATTCTAACTAATAAAATATATCAGTGGTTGTTTTATGACAACAGTTTATAGCTATCATGATAGACAAGTTAGTATAGGTATTTTCTTATGACATAAGAGTTAGTATCCCTGGAGAAGAAAGCAGTTTCTGCATAGATTTGGTTTCTCTGCCAGTTGGACTATGTTGAGCCCCTAAAGTGACTGGCATCCAAGGTGCTAACTGTTGCTCAGAGGGGCTGAATTGAGTGAGAAGTTTCTGAGAATTATTGAATGCAGTGGATGATGTATCTAATTATTTTCCTTTCTTTATGTCTAAATATAAATGGTGAAATGAACAGTTTCTGGTGGTTGGTTTTTCTGAGCCAAAGGAAAACCAAGGTGCTTTGGAGTCTATGGTGTAAAAGGTGTGACTAATAGAGAAGCGAGTACTTCACGTTTCCTCTGACATCTTTCTCTTACCCACATTTCCAAATCTGATTGAGTCATGCGTGTATGGGATGAAATCTTGACTTGAAAAAAGGTGATGAGGGCCTGTTGGAAAAAGCGGTGGTGAGGAGAGGCCAGTTCAAACCTTTCTTTTCCAAGCAAGGCCTTCAAAACACACCCAGTCATCTGAGGTTAAAGGTTTACTTATCTTGCTGTCCAATTGTTGGGATACAATGAAAGGCTAATCATTTAAAAGAAAGAACACAGCCTGATCTTTCATCTATTCTCCTTCCTTCAGCACCTCTAGGATTTCTTCCTTAGTCTTTTCTGTCATTCTTCCCAGCCAAGTCCGAACTACTGCTCTTATTTGTGTCTGTCTGAGCTTTCCAGCTAGAAGATGAGCTTGCTGGGACTGTGTTCTATTTATCTGCATTATCTCTGGTGCTTACCCAGGCCTGGCACCTAGTATTCCTTTAGCAAATTCATAAAGACGTGGCACAAACCAAACCTGTAACGCATTCTTCGCCAAATTCAAATTTACTCCTTGGTTTTTAGTTCAAATGCTTTTCTCTTTACCTCTGAGCTTCAATCATCCAAACTTTTGCACCCACATGATTTTGGCTTTATACAAACAAAAATGCCTGGCATTACTCTAAGTGGTTCCATAACTCTTAAATGCATACACTGGATTAAAAAACGGAGCAAAAATGAAGACATTAAAATGTATAGAAGACCCTAATCTGTTGGTATATTTGCATTTTTCCGAGGAAAAATAATTTTGAACAATACAACGCTTAATTTAATCTGGCTGCTCCACTCGGTAGCTACAGGGTGTGGTATACAGAGGGGCTTCGAAGGGGAAGCCACCTGTGCTGTGAAATTCTCGGCCAGCAGTCCCTGTTCTGGCACTGGGCAGATCGACCGCAGCCCGCAGGGTGTGTGGTTCCCCCACCCACTTCTCCCAGCCCTGGAGGAATAAGGGGTCTTGCCTTCAGACCTACCTGGAGGGTATCTTGCGCGCTGAATGGTGGGGCTGGGGGTCTCTCCAGCAGAGGCTGAGAGTGTAGGAGGTGGAGACGTCCGGCAAGGCGAAGCGGCGGCAGTGCTGCCCGACTCCGCAGAGGGTCCAGGCTGTGGGCCCGGGCTCGCGGGGCTGCGCTCTTCCGCAGTGGGCTCTGCAGGCACGGGGAGAGAGGACAGAGGTCACGGTGAGACCAGGAAGGGTCACTGCGACCTGGATTGGCGTGTGGGCCGGGCTGGGGGGAGCCTCTGGAAATGCTATGCTAATTACAAAGAATTATACGAGTAAGGGTGCTTAAGGGTACCAGGTGTCTCTGGGCAAGAAGCATCACATGGCCTTGGGGACGTCGAGAAAGGTTGTCTGCACCCACAGCGCTCACCGCTGTTTTGTGGTACCCGAACCGAGGCTAAAAAACGCGCAGCTATCGTCGCCCAGCAATTGATCTCTCTGCCCCTAAAATCGATTCCGAGCTTGCGAAGTCAGGAAAAACCGAAGCAAGGAGAACACTTGAGGAACGAGTTCCGCCCGAATTCGGGGGTCAGTGAGTGTGCACGAGCGGAAAAGAGCCATATTCAAACGCCACCCGCCCCCGCCCCACAAATACAAATATTACGCGTTGCATAGGAAATACACAAGGTCCGGAACGAATGCATGAATGCCCGGAGGAATTAAGAAAGTCTGCGCTTTTCATTCTAAATGCTAATGCAGCTTCGCTTCTATTAGCCGCGAGTTTCGGGGGCCAGGGGTCAAGCAAACAAAAGGGCACAGTGGAAAGAAGGCCGGCGCTGGAAGCAAGGCGATGAGGTGGACGGCGTTCGTGGCTGGTGGGGTGGGCGGAGGCAGGTCCCCTGAGCTCAGCGGTTGGTGTCCCCGAGGGTGGACGGCTTCGAGCCACCCAGCGGCCCGGAGGGGGCACGTTCCGGAGGGCGCCGAGCGTGGCTCCGCGGCGAAGGTCTTAGCGCACAGCCCCAGCGAAACTTTGTGACTGAAATCGCCGCCCAACAGGCCCCGGGGAAGGATCCGGCCGCCCCAAACTACGGCCTCTAGCGCCCCCTTTGCCCGGGGTGGGCACAGCTCAAACGGTGGGAACGAGGACCGAACACCCCCGCCCCAAACCTGACCTGACCTAACCAAATCAAACCCCAAAGCCTCCGGGGTGTGCGGGCCGCAAGGGTGGTCTCCCGGCGCCCCCGCGCCCCGAGCTTGCCTGCAGGAAGAGAGAGAGGGACTAGGCACCCCCAGCTCCGGGAAACCCTTGACGGCCAGGAAATGGGGGATTCCCTTGCCACCCCAGCGCCGCCGCAGGTGCTCCGACGGAAAGCTTGCGCTCGCGGTAGCGCAGGCACAAGCGGATCTTCCCACCGCTGTACCATGTTCTTCCTGTCTCCCTGCATGATCGGTGGGGGTCTCCAGCAACCCTCTCCCCTCCCCCTGTGGATGTCCGTATTCCCGCCCCTCTCTGGGGGTCTTTCGCGCGAAGTCTTCCTCGGAGGGGCGGCCTCTGAGCTTCGGTGGGCGGGGACCGCGTCTCTCCAAGGAAGGGGTTCCCCTCGAGTACCCCGCGTTCGCGGGAGCGAGCCACGCCGACTTCCCCGCAGCCCAGCCCAACGCCCCGCCGCCCTCCCCGCCCCACAAACGGCCGGTTACCTAGGCAAAGCCTCCGCGCCTGGAAACACGTTCCGCCGCTCCGGCTCGCGGCCGCCGGGGCCGGGAGCACAGAGCCTCGGGGTTGTAAATTAGGAAGAAATAACGACCTCTGTCAAAGCCCCTTTCTTTCTCGTGGGCAGACGAAAGGCACACCCCCGTGTTCCCCTCCCCGTGGTGAAGTGTGTGGAGGAAACCGTGAAACGCATCATTGTGACCGGGGCTCCTCCGCGGAGTTTCCAACCCTGGGGAGCGGGGGCGGAGGGTGGGCGGGGGCGGGAGGAGCGGAGGAGAGACCGACAGAAAGGGAAAGACAGAGATTCTCAGAAAGACCGAGGGAGATGAGACAAACCGCAGGGGAGAATTTCTGCGAGCGCACCGTCTCGGGGAAGGGGGCGGGCGGGTGCGGGGGGAGCGAGCGGGCGTGGAGGTTGCTCTGGTCAAGGAGCCTTTGGCATACACCTTCGAAGCATCTTGTTCAGCGAAAATAACTCGAAGAAAGTAACTTCATTCCTTGTGCCCGGTATCCGCGCGGGGCAGCTTTTTCTTTTCCCCAACTCAGTTCTATAAGATGTTTCCCCGCCGTGGGAAAAGGCGACCCAAGGTTGGATTCACGATGGCGCGACTGAACGGCGCCCTGTCCCCACTGCCCGGGTACCCCGAGGCCCCAGGAGCACAGCTCGGCGTTTCCGAGGACTAACTCCTAGCAGCTGTTCCCCCACTGGAGAATCTGGAGTCTCCAATAAAAGGCAATCCCCAAGAACGTTCTCGGGGGTTCGAGCGGTGCCTTTGGAAGTCAGTCTCCGCAGGCAGCGCTCTCATGACCGCTCTCCTCTCACCGCCAGCAACTTTCGTTTCTACCGAGAGTAAGACACTCGGAGCAACTTCTCCAGAAGAGTGAGTTGTGCCATGGAAAGTAAAGCCTGCCTTTCCCCCACCGAGCCCAGGGCCGGAAGAGAGGGACGCCGTCCCCACGCGTGTCGGGGCGCGGGAGCCGGCAATGACACTAGATTTACCTCCGAGGGGAAAAGTATAGGCCGGCAGGTCGGCGACGCCAGGCGGGCGTGCCTAGAGGAGCCCCAGGCTCATTTCAATACAATAAGCCACATTCCTACAATTACGCCCTCTTTCCCGAGGTCCTCTGAGTGCCTCCGCAAACTCCGGCGGCCGCTGCCTAGGCCCCTTCCCTCCCATGCCTCCTTCCAGAGAACCAGCTCGGTGCCACCATTAGGTACATTAACTTGGACCCACCAGAGTTCCTATTTTCAATCCTCCTTAAAAGGCAGGAAAATTACTGCCGTTCATCCCCCGAGCTGCAACTCCCTGCCGCCGCCGCCGCCGCCGAGAGCATCATTACCATGACAACTAGAGCCGAAATACCCAGAATCACAACGCTGGAGCCGCTACTGCACAAATCCCGGTCCTCCTCTTTGTTAGAGGCTTTTAGCCTCTTTGGGTGGGGGGAGGACTCCCACGAGCTCCCGACATCCCCGCGGGCCAGCTACAGGGGAAAAGTTTCGGATCAGGACCTACGGGTCACTCGGCTAGCCAAGCTGGAGGGGGGCAGGGTGGGGGGAGGGAACCCCACACTCAGAGTTGTCAATTTCAGGAGCGACGCTTCCCGGCAAGCCAACTTTTCAGCAAGTCCCCTTATTAACTGGGCGAATGGCATACGTACTTGAGTGCTGTGGCGGTTCCGTCTTTTAGAGCGAGTTTCTAGAGAGCTGTCCAGAAATCTGCACTTGGGGGGAGTCACAGCTGCTGTCCCGGAAGGGCTGCGGTGTACAAGCCCAGCGGCTCCCAGAGGCGGTGAGCGGCTGGCGGGGGATGCTGCGATCCCGACTCATGGGAGAGCGCCGCCGAGAGATTCCGCGGGCGTCCTGGCGCGGGCTGCCACCAGGGGTTAGGATGCCGCCGCTGTTCCCACCTCCGCGGCCGCAGCCAGCGCCGTCAGGGTTGCAAAGTGAGCCCGGGAGGGGCGTCCAGCTGCGGCGCCGCGCCGCGCCGGCGAGGGCTCAGGGCAAGAGGGGTGTGAGCGCGCGGGAGAGAGTGAAGTGTGTGTGCGGAGCGTGTGTGCGCGCTTGGGTCTGTGTGTGAGAGTGAGGGAGCGGGTGTGAGCGTGTCTGTGTATGGGGAGCGGAGGAGGAGCAGGAGCCGGAGGGGTGGGGGGCGGGAGGCAGGAGACTCCGCTCTCCCGGCTGCGCGTTCGCTCGCTCTCTCGGCACGTCATTTATGCCACAGGAGCCCTAGCGGCCTCTCCATAGAGTGCCTGGAATGCGAGACGTCAATGTGACGCCATGGGACGCTACGTCACCCTCCTCCTCCCTCCCCTGGCCCAGCCGGTTCCGCATGTGCGAGGGAGGGGGTGTGTGTTCGTGTGCGCGCGCGCGCGCGCGTTCCCCTGCCATTCGCACGTCGCACAATGGAAACTGCGCCGCGCGACTGGCCCTGGCCCGGGGGCCTCTCCGACCCAAGGTGCCAGTCTCTTTGCAGCGACCGGGCTCGCCTGGGCAAGCGTCTGCGGGAGGGTGCAGCAGCCAGCCCGAGGGTCAGGCGGGACCGCCCAGCTGTCAGGCTCGGGTGGAGTAGAGTTGGAGGAGTGCTGCTGGCGCGCCTCTGAGGCTGCCCCGAGGCGCGGAGCCAGGGCGAGGGGGTAAGGGAGAGGACAGCTCTTCCGAAAGGGAAGGCTCCGCCAGCCAGCTTCTCCGAGTGACCTGGCAGCGGATGCAGTAGGAGTCTGGCATCAGCCCGAAGACGCCCTGAGGTGCAGCTGCATTTTCCTCGTGCAAAGGTTCTAAAGCTGTTTACGTCTCTCCAGACCTCTGCGTTCAGACTAATCTCTACCCACCTCCCGCACCCCATCATTTACTGGGTGCGTGTTTCGCACAGGGATGCAAATGATTTTGGGGATAAGATTGTATTTCTTTACACCTTCGGCGTGGGGTTCCTAACTGGACACATTATAACCCAACGAAGTGCACATGCATCATCCGCGCGCGCTGCAGCGGAAACTACTTAATGTGTATAAAATAAACACACGTGTTGAACAGCTGAGCGGGTCTGACTGTTGCAAATCACGTAGCCTCCTCAGCTCCGGGTCAGAAATGGAACTCTCAACTCGCACTTTCTCAACTCGCACTTTCACTTTTTGATGGTGGTGGATGCCACCCCCCATCTCTCAAACATTTCCAAATCAGTCAACAGGATTTATTAGTCAGTCCTTAAGGGTTTTGCTCCAGTGTCCTGGGACACATTTGTAGTGAAATGATGTGCCGAAAGCCTGGGCGACTGCACGAGGGAGAACAATTACTTTCTGGAAATGAGAAATTTAAGTGTAAATTTCTTGCTGAAAACAAAAACAAAAATGTATCAGTTAAAGAGTCCTAGTTCCAAAGAATGCTGTTGAATGAAAGCAACCTCTTTTAGAAATGAATTTTTTGTGGAGGAGAAAATATTTGAGTGAAACAATGCAGAGTGGTCCCCACGTGGTCTGCTTGAATGAGATGTGACATTCTATTTTTTTTTTGACATGTCCCAATCTGCGTGTGTGTGTGTGTGTGGGGAGGAGGGGACGGAGCGGAGAGGTCGGAGGTGAAGGAAGAGAATGGATTCCATTTGTAGACAGCACACGTTTCCGATTCGAAGAAGGTTCGAGCTAGGAGCAGAAACTTGAAAGCAACACTGCATGTGGATGTGTATGGCATGGATATCTTTCTTCGCCTCCACTTCCACTGAAGACAGAGTGGTGGGGAGAAGACCGTGGGAGGATGCTCCCAAAGTTGACCTAGCCGGGAGAACCGAGCCTCTGCACGGCCGCGGATTCCAATCCAGTCTCGGAAGGAAGGAGGGCGCTGCTACATTGTATCCATTCAAAGGCTGAAGGGGGGGAGCAGGACCTGGAGCAGCGCGGCGCTGACGCACGCGAGGCGCGTGATTGACGCAGGCGATGTTACTAAATTCGGTGGTTGGCCGGGCCCCGCCG
>NW_007248320.1:292685-328914 GCF_000164805.1 Carlito syrichta
CGGCGATCCCCGCCCGCCCTGCTGCAGGCCCGGTCGTCCTGCCACCCGGCAGCCCGGCCTGCCCCGAGTCGCGTGGGGGCGGAGCTGCCCGCGGCCACCACTTCCTGAGAGCCGGGGATACCCTTCCCGGACGTCACGGAGGAGCCGAGGCGGCGGTGGCGGCCCGGGGCTCATCCTGCACTTGCATCACGGGTGCAGCAGCAGCTGCTCTGCTTCTTTGTGGCTTTTTCCCCTGTTGAGTAACTGCTTTGTTAACTGAAAATACCATGACGGGCCAGTGTGATCACCAGCTCCAGACCTCAAAGAAAGTGAAGCTGTCAGGCAAGAAGAGGGAGACTCCCCCAGCCGGCTGCGGTGGTATCTGGTGGGTGGGTGTGTAAGAGAAGCACTTGACAGTTTCCACGTATTGCTTCTTGCCTAACTCTTCACCCCCAAGAAAGTTTAAAAATACTTTTTTTTTCCATGCTGTTAAAATTTCATCTGTGTTCTTCACCCCCCATTCCCTCTTCAGTTTAAAATCTCATGCAGAACTAGAATCACTGTAAGCAGGAACGCTAAATTTAGGTACACTTTTTAGAAACATGACATCTTTCAACGAATTTATTGAAGAACTGCGTTTTCTATATGCTGATCTATAAATGATTCTTGCCCACTTAGGGTTGAGGTAGAGCTCCTAACCAAGTTTGCTCATATGAATCGGGCTCTTTTAATGACTGTTTCAAACCAGTGTCCTTGTTTACCAAAAACTAAAAAAATTCCATCCCTGGCTGAGAATCTCCAGCCTTCTCTTTTCGAGTGGGTATGTCTTCTGGATCTCTCTCTTGGTTAATTCTGTGCATCCTCCTCCCTTTTCCCATCTGCATCTGACCCCTTTGCGTCCTTTCCTTCCTGAGTATCAGGTGGCCAATCTCTGTTCCTGGACTGCTCTGTTAGACTAAGGGCTGTTGTCTGACCTCGCTGAGTCAATCCACTGTCCTGGCTCAGAGCTGGACTGACCGTTGGAGAGGTTCCAGTGTTCACCAATTGGCAACTTTTCCTACACTCAAATGGGAAGTCAGAGAAGCAGAGACACTGCTTTCTCACAAACTGGGACATCATCCTCGGCATAATCCCTGGTCCCTGAACATATGTGATTCGTTAGGTGGTCCAAACGGAATAAATTTTTCTCTATTCTTTTCTTCAGATTAGTGTCTGTTGTCCTATATCTTTTCAGAAGTCGGATTTATTAGAAATTAGGCATAATATTCTGTAAGGCATATGTAATATGACTGTTTCGGTACTATAAATTACATTTTAAAATTTTTAATTAGATTTTTAAAGTGAAACAACATTTTTCAGGTAAATCTCTTCTTTTATAAATAATGACTAAATATAATGACTACCTTAATCTGTGAAATGCTGAAAATTTTCCTGGTTCAGTTCTTTTTCTAGAAGAGGGACATTCATATGAGGTCTAGTTTCCACTCAGAGAGTAAAGAAAGCAGTCAATTTCTGCTTTCACGATACTTACAGCAGTCTGTTAAAAGTTCTTTCTATAAAGTAAATATTACAGATTTACTGGATAATTGCCTTTCATTTTGTTTTGGATTTGTAGGCCTGATCTACTTGCAAGAAAGAGTACTCTTTCTCTTGGAAAATAAAATACGGAATTTGGGGAAAATTTATTGTGTGTGCTATAAAGTAATTGTTTTAGCAAAATGAAATTTTAAAAATTGCTTTAAATACTCTTCTGATGAAGCAATGACACATAATCTTGTTACTTTCCCTAATGTGTAAAGGAAGATGATTCTTATTAATGTAAAGATTGGGTGAGGAAAGATGAAATAAAAATTCTAAGCCAGAAGTTGTTACCTAAGATGAAAATAGGAAAGAAAAGTAAAAAATTGTAAGTTCAGGTTTTCTAGAATCAGTGAAGGAGTTCTATACTATAGTTTTGTGGTACCTATATAAAATGTGGTAACTTCAGCTGACATTGGTTTTTACACTTAAGATGTGCCTGGCTCAGGCACCTGGGATTATTGTAGTACTTTTCTGACTACCCACATACCATCCCTTCCATATCAATTTTATCATTGCTAGATTAGTTTTCCTAAAATATGGCTCCTATTATTATCATTCTTGGCCTCAAAAGTCTTCAGCAGCTGGATATTTTCTCCAAAATCAAACCCAAAGACCTCTTTTATTTCCACAGCATTTCACTGTCCTAGTCAAACTGATATTCTCAATGTTCTTCAAACATCCTTTCAACCTCCCACATTTGTTCATAGTTTTCCTTTTTATGGCATTCCCTTCTCCCTCTTATTCTCCACTAATTGAAATCTTACCCATCCTCTAAAACTAATTCAAGAAGTGAACTCAGATTGTGCTTTAGTCTTTCACAAAGTCTTACTTTGCTCCCTTCTTTTTGTGCTCTTGTGTCTGAAGTCTATTCCCTTGTTAAACTATAAACTTCAAAAGCATGCCTTCACGAGTCTTTGAAATCTCTGCAGCACCTAAGAATATTCAACATAGTAAATATCCATAAAATATTACCTTGAACATTTGAATATGAATGGAGAGCAGATGTAATATAAGTAACAAATTATATGGATTTAGATATTCTTGGCACAAATGGACATATGAGATTGTATATTAGTTTTCTTTACCTCAACTTTTGATACTCCTGATTGAACATACCTTGTCAAAGTGCCTGCCCCAAGCCCAAGCCGCTTGTGGTGATAGAAGGAACTGGCAGTTTGGCTTGTACCTGTTATATCTGTGTAGGAAGATTGTCTATGATTTCTTTTTTCCTGATAGACTTTTGGTTTGACTGTTATCTAACCTCTTTCCCCCTCTGTTTGTACTTTCTTTTATGCTGCTTTCTCTCAATGATGATCTAGAAGCTGCAGGCTAGGAAATGTTAATGTCAACTTTTTGGGGAAAAATTTCTTAAGGTTTAGAAAATTGAGAACTATGACATTCATCTATAATCAGTTAAATAACAAAATTTTTGAATTTCTTATATTTTTCCAGAGTATATTTAAATACATTTGTGTGGCATGCAGAGATAAAATGGGCAAAAAGATTTAGCAATTATGATTTGTTAGAATTTTTAGATAGAAGCTCATGTGATTTTGAAGATTAAAATTTAATAAGGAAAAAGTAATATACTAGTAGATCAGGAAAGGCTTTCTGTGTTCTGAAAATTTTAGAAAAAAGTAAAAACCTGAGATGGAAAGATTACTTATGGTGTAAGTATCAATAGTATTTTAAAATCTCATTAAATAATATTTTCCCACCCATTAGTAATAATAACAATTAGAACAGGCTTGCAATCTGGTTAAGAAGATAGTTTTCTCCTTAGTCATGTTTTCATTACTGGTAAACTCTGGAAGACATTGATAATTTGGGGTAGAAAAGTTATTACTCATGTGTTATGTATCAATTCAGAATATTATTTATGCCTATGAAACAAGATCTGCATTGTAACTAGAGTTGATGGCTTAAGTAGATAACTCTTTCCAAATATAACTGCACAGCCCTTTCCCATCTCAACTCTGTAAAAAAGATTGCCTCACATGTGCAAGTTCAGTTCCTTCAGCATATTCTCCAAAAGTGAGCTGCTGTGTGTCACAAAGAGCTCTAGACTGCTTCTTGAAGGCCTGGGTCTGACTTTGCTGCCATGAAGCAGCCCAGCCTTGGGTAAGTTAATATTTTGGGGGGGCTAGGTATTGCCATCTGTAAAATGATAGTGTTGGGCTCACTTTATAATCTTTAAGAAGCTTTCAGATTCTAAAATTGAATTCCTTTTTGGGCTAGTTAAATATTGTGAATCATGAGTCAGCTCTGCCCTGTCTCCTAAGTCACTACATGATTGCTATGGTCAGGAGGCTCATTTACTCTTTTGTATAAAACACATGTGCTTTTAGTAGTAGTAGTAGTATATTAAATTGCTTTGGACTGCACGGTAATTAACTGTAGCCATTGAGTGGGATCTTGGTGGCTTGAGAGAGTTAATATACTGCCAGCTTCATAGTCTTCTCCTGTCCATGAAGTAGAAATGAGCAGAAACCTGGATAGTCCAAAAGTCATCTTATATTTAGCTTTGGAATTTGTTTTTGTGCATTCATTTGAATATGGATGAGTCACAAATTGACTTCATACAAATTAGCAAACTTTCATTGGAATGGATTCTATTGTTTGTTCCTCTTCAGTTTCTTTCTGATCCTCACTGCATGCTAGGCATAAACCATTTCTCCTTAAGTGTAGCCGCTGAGGCAGAACTGCCCTCTTTCTGTTTTTACCTAGAGAAGGCTTGGGGATGGTGGGGTTGCAAGTCTTTACATCTTTCAGTGTGTGAGTAAATAGAGGAAGTGAAATATTAAGAAGGCAGGTCATAAGGAAAGTACCAAGTAGGTGTTAAGTTAAAAAATGTTGGCAGAGCAATCAGGAAGAATACAGTAGATTCTGTTTGCAAACTTGTTAGGTCTGTAGCTGGATACATTTTTCGGGCTAAATAGGAGCTGACTTCACAGGCAATGAGAAGTATCTGAATTTTAGCAGATTGCAGGTTTATGTATTATCTGAGTTAGGTCTGAATACTAAAAACATGGTTTGTCTCTTAATTTAGGGTTATTTTTTAAATGCCTGTTCAACATATTTAGGTATCTGGTTTCCTATGTAGATCATGTAATTAGTAACTGATTCTGATTTTTTACCATAATACGTTTTCCAGTATTTATTTCTTCTGTTTATAGTTCACTACTGGAAAAATTCTTTCCAGACATCTGTTCTGAATTAGTTCCCTTTTCCAGTTATGTTTTCCTGTTTTATCAATTGTGGTGAGGAGAATAGAAAGTCATATTTTAAAGATTTCTTTTGTTTAAGCTTAGTAAAATTGAAATAAGCTACCTCACTTTTTCTAATTTCTGAAAATGATTCGTATTTTCACTTTACAGGTTAAACTGCTTCTTTCACTTTTAAACAATAGTATAAACCAGATAAAAATTTGAGATCCATTTACCATAGCATTTTAAGGTTGTCAAATGGACTTTTTAGTGACTTTTCCATATTTACAAAAATTTTTGAAAAGAGCTTCTATTATCACAAAATCTTAAAAAAAATTTTTTTTGGTTTATTTGTCTTGGACCTTTGTATTCTTTGGAATGAATCTTCTTTTGGATGAATTTATTCAGAACTTAGAACAGTTCTTGGCATAGAGTAGGTGCTCTGTAAACGTGAATGAATGAAATTTGATGAATGAATGAAAGAAAGTATGTTCTTTGTCTTAACTCAGGGGTTAGACATAAGAGAGGAGCTGAGAAGGCCTGCTGTCTGTCCTTTACTGCTGCTACTGTGCTTCTCTGTCCCGCCATAGAAACTAGTCTGCAGAGAGTCCACGTTGAGGGCAATACCTCTGTGACATCTGTGTTTGAACTAAGAACCAATTTAGGTATCCTAAGGAATTGTTACACCACCTTTTGACTTCAGACACCACTCGAGAATTAATCTCTAGTTTATTTCTTTATTTTGATGTGCCATGTTTGCTGATACTTTGACAAGATTTTGTTCTTCCGTCTTTTCTTCACTGTCTGCTTGGTATATACAACCTATTCATCGGTAAATTTCTTGCCTCTACTCATCAGACTTCCAACTTTAGCCCTCACTTTGTGTTCCAGTTCCGGATACTACTATTCAGGGTCTCCAAGTGCACAGTCACTTGTCTACTACCTATCACCCATAGACGGAGGAGCCCACGTGTAGAATGTTAACTAGGAACTTGAATTATATCTACTTAGCATACTTAAATATTTTAAAATTTAAGTTTTGAAAAGGTAATGCATTCACATGATTCAAACAACAAAACATTTAGAAATGAGAAGTTTGCTTTCTATTCCTGTCCCCTACTAAATTACCATCCTTCCAGAGTTTTTTAAAAATGCATTTCCAGCCGGGCTCGGTGGCTCAGCCTGTAATCCCACGCCTTTGGGAGGCTGAGGTGAGTGGATTGCCTGAGCCCGCGGGTTCGAGACCCGCCTGGGCAACTTGGCGAGACCTCATCTCTACAGTAAATCAAAATGAGCTGGGCATGGTAGCGCGTCCCTGTAGTTCCAGACTTGGAAGGCTGAGGCAGAAGGCTCGCCAGAGCCCAGCAGGTCGAGGCTGCAGTGGCTGGGGGCGGCCACTGCACTCCAGTCTGGGTGACAGAGTGAGACTCCAACTCAAAAAAATAAAAAATAAGTAAAAAAATAAAAATGCATTTCCAAGTCAATACAAGTATGAATTCTGTCTCTCTTTCCTTTTTTTATACAAATGGAAACCTATACACATTGTTCTGTCTTTTTCACTTAACAGCATATTATGGAGTTCTTTCCATAATAGTGGAAAAATATCCAAGATGTATTTCACTTAATAATGTGTCTTGAAGCTCTCTTCCACATTACTGTGTGACTATATCATCATTTATTTATATTGATGGACATTTGGGAAATTTTCAGTCTTTTGCTGTTATAAGCAATGCAGCAATAAATGCTTTTGTCACATGGATTATTTCATACTTACATATATATATTTGTGGGGTAAACTCCTCGAAGTGGGATTACTGGAACAAAGGTATATGTCATAGTAGTTTAACAGGTAACTACCAAACTACCCTCCATAGGGGTTGTACAGTTTACATCCCACTAGAAACATAGGTGGGTGCCTGATTGCCTATATTCTTGTCAACAAAATATGTTACTTAACCTTTGGGTTTTTTCTAATGTGTTAGGTGAAAAATGTTATCTTAGTGTAGTTTTAAATTCTGTTTCTCTTAGCAATTCTGTTTCTCTTTTCATTTGTTTAAGAGCAGTTTATACTTTGTTTATGAAGTGTCTCTTATATCCTTTACCTATTTTGGGAGGCAAGGGTGGTTTAAAAATCACTTTGTAGTTACTGTTTATAATATGGAGATTTGCCCTTTGTAATATGAGCTGCAACATATTTCTCCCTAGGTTGTCATTTGTCTTTCAACTTTGCTTATGATGCTTTTACTATGTAGATTTAAAAAAATATATCGTTGAATTTGTCAGTCTTTTATGACTTCTGGATTTAGTCATAGTTAGAAAAATCTGCTCCACTCCCAAGGTTATGAAAAATTCCCTAATGTTGGCTTTTACTACTTTTATGGCTTCTATTTTACATTTAAATTTTTGATCCTTTTTTTTTGGTGTATGGTGAATAAGTCCAACTTAATTTTTTTCCAAATGACTACACAGTTGCCTTAGCACCATTTGTGAATAGTCTACCTCTATACTGTTTTGCTTCTTACCCAAACAAGACGATTCATCTCCTTTTTTTTCACGCCTACGCTGCTGTGACTGAATATGAATACAGTACTCTGCTTTCCTTCCTGTAGAATACCTTCAGTGGCAGAGATGTCTTTCTCCATGCTACCTCCCTGCTTTCCTCAACAACAGGCTGGCAACCAGTTCATATTTGGATGAGTATGGGCTGCCCAGAAGGCTCTTTGGATTTTTCATTGAGTAGTAACTGGTTAAAAAGAAATCCTAACTGTAATCAGATTCCTTAGAAGACTTCAAGCAGAAAGAGTGTCTTTTTAGCTCTCTCCAGTTACCCTAACTAGCTGTTCCAGAAGTTGAAGGTGCACTATGTGGGACCTTCACTGTGGAGACAGTCTGATTTGGGTTGCTTTCCTCCATGAGACTTCATATCATCTGCCACTTCTGCTTTACCTGACAATATGAATACTGCCCTCTATAATTTGGACTGGGAATTATAAAATGCCAAAAAAGTGGTGCTGGATCCCTATCATGCAGTGATTGCCAGCTCTAGAACCTCATTTACTGGGAAAGTGATAGTGAATGAATGATTTTAGAAACATGCTTCCTCAGTTTAGGCCACAAACAGATGAAGTTTTTTTGTATGTGGAACCTAGGGAAAACCCCAACTTTGTTCTACAAGGTGAGAGTATCCAAGCAGGCAGATGAAACTGAGTTTACTTGGTACCCTTACTAGCACTCTCTGAACTTGGGCCAGTTTTGCAGCTCCTTAATAAAAGACTTCTTCCACTTTGAACTGATGCTCCAGGCCATCGTTCCTTTCTAAACGTGTCCGGGTTATCTTGCCTGTTCTTTAGTGTTGAACCTTTGATCCTGTTGCTTATCTCTGCCTTCAGACTTTCTCCTGATACTGGTAGTACACTCTTTGTCCTGGTACTGATTTGACTTAAAAGTTACTTTGGCCGAATACAATTTAGTTGAAAGCAAACTCATCAGCTGGTCAATTTTATTAAAACAATGAACTGGTCAAAACAATGGTTTGGTCAAAATGAATGTCCTAAATTATTAGTTGTTGAACAGTGGTCATTTTAGTGTATTATGGGGGAATTAAACACTTTTGGCCTATTTTCTAGGGATTTTTCTAATTTTTTCTTTTATATTTCAAGGTAATTTTCAGCTGTAGCAGCACTTCACTGCTTGTGATAGCACTTCATTGTTAAAGCACCATAGCTGCCCAACAATAGGGACAGTTAGTCAGGAGGCAATAAACGGTTAATTGGAACAAAACATCTAGCGATGAGATAAAAACATGTTTCCTTTATTATTTTTCTTTTCCTCTCATTAAAAAGGCAGTGCATGTGCAGTACAGGATGCTCAGAAAAATACAGATAAGGAATAGAAGAAAAAAAAGCCATAAATTAATTCACCCAGGATAACACTCTTATTCCTCCCTATCCTTTTAAATACATTTTACACACATAAATGCATTTTACACACATAAATCTACAATTTGCTTTAATTTATTTAAATATTTTCCAAATATTGATTAGTTACCTTTGTTCAGAATTAGGTTTTGGTTCTTCTTTTGCGACTGTGGGCTAGTCCACCTTTAGTTGGGAATAGATTGCCATTCTCTTCCCTTCTGTCCCTCAATGCTTCCTAGGCCCACATCCAGCCTGGGCCCCCAAACCCCCCTTCTTGCTTTAAGTGAGACAGTTTGTTAATGAAGCCGTTCTGCCAAGCCTTTCTATGGAGTTACTAAAGAGGCCTGGTTCCAGAATTCCTGTGGAACTCTGATTATATAGAAAATATTTTTTGGAGTTCATACTTGATATGTGTTATGTGTATATGTATGTAAATTAGATGGGGAGAGTAGAGAGAGGGGAGGGATTAGATTGAGTCTCCATTAAACTAAAAATAAAGAAGCATTGCAGCAGAGAACTCTATTATCATTGGAAGGAAATTTTTAAAGAGATTTTCTCTAAAACAGAGTTGGCAAATATGTGCTATGTGTTGTGCCTAAACCTGAGTCCGTGGTAGACTCACTAATCAATCATGGCACCATTTCTCACTGAATCCAAACGGAGCTTTAAATCTTTCTCAAAATGGGATTCTAGGTAGCTGTATCCATCGGAGTTGCTGTGGGTGACAAACCTCATTACCATTCTTGCTCTAAAATGTTACATTAAAGTTGTTTTTGTGAAAAGTGGATTGACCAATAAGGTTATAATAAAATGTTTTATATATGATAAATAAGTTCATGGTGATAAATATGGGATGGGAGCAAAGAGTACAGGATCTCAGGCAAAGCATGTCTCATAGTTAAGATCATGGAAGCAGCATAATTAAGTTATAGATTTGTTATAGAGTGAAAACAATGTCTACATTATAAATTGCCCGTGATGTGGTCATGGTGATTGACTCCCCAGTATTCATTCCACTCCAGATGATTAGTCTAAGCAGTCATGGTTAACCCCATTTCCCTTGTCAACGAAGGGTTAGGGATGGCCTGTAACCTATTCTGGCCAATGAGATGTGATGAAAAGTCTGGAGGAGGGGTGGAGTGCTCTGCAAAAGGATTTCTTGATCCTAAAATAAGAGAAGATAAAGAGATGATATCTTCTTTTCCTCCTATATTATGTTTGAACATGATGTCTAGAACTGCTCTAGCCATTTTGAAACAATGAGAAACTAACTTTGGAGTGAAGCTGATCTAGAAGATGGCAGAACAGAGATGAAAGAAACCTGAGCCCTTGATGACCTTACTGAACTGCTGAACTTCCAGTTCTGTGAGATAATACAGTTCCTTATTGTGTAAGCTGGCATGATCTGGGTTTTTGTCACTTGCAACCGAAAACATCCTCAGTGATATGCCCACTTTGTCCCAAGCAGATTCATGTTAGGTGGATTTGATTTGATTCTGTTAGGTTCTTTTTATTGGGGCTTTCTTTCTTTCTCCTGTCTTCTGGCTTCATAAAGTGGATGCAGATTCAAACTGGCCAGTTCTCATCTCTGTCGTTTCTAAGGGGCTCTGCCTTAGATCAGAGTTCTTCACAGGAAGCTGCAAGGAATCAAACAGAACTCATCATCTCTTCTGGAACCTTTTGGGTTGTTTGAATATCTGGTGCTGTGGCTGCTTTCATTTGTTGTTCATTTCTTCTTTTCCTGATTCTGACTCTGATTTCTTGCTTTGATCTTGATCCCTGCTCTTGCATGTTTTGTGTCTTATGCTTGATTTCAAGATAGTTTGATAGATTTATTTTCCTCTCTTCCTTTTCCCTTCAGTTCCTCTTTCCTTTTATCTCTCTCATCCACTGCTTATGTTGTTACTTTACTTTGTGGTCAGTGGAGACTGTTCTGAGCAGGTGTAGTATATAGTATTTACCAGAAATAACAGTGAGTTAAAGTAGTAATCATACAGCCGTTTGCCCTAGACTGGGGTGATAAAAAAGAAGAGTAGGCCAGCACTTGGTTCATTTCATATCCAGTACCTTTTACTCATGCTGTAGAATAACTAGAGCCGAGTCAGGGCATTTGAGTCTTCCCTCTTTGCTGCTTGAAATCTTGGGCAGATCACTTTGAATACATTGAGTTTTTTCTTTTAAAGTTTGTTACTAATGCCTGTCAACTTTTTTCACAGTATTGTTGTGATTCAAATGAAATAATGTGAATCTGGCAAATACATCCCTCCCCCATTTTAAAAGAATACTCAGCTTGGTTGAGTTTTCTGATTATTTGCCAGAGAACCAATGTCAGAGTTCCTAGAATAAGCTCTGTGTAGTTTTTCTGTTTGTAGAAAGGCTATGGAGTATGATGTGGGGCATAATAATACAAGTAATTAGGAATTTAAATTTATATTTTAGCGTTTACTAAGGCCAAAAAAAAAAAAAAAAAAAAGAAAGAAAAGAAAAGGCCACATGATATTAAAATTAAAGGTCAGGATGTTGATCATAAGGCTTATTTCTAGTTCAACCAGAAATTCTGGTCAGCCAAATGAGGGGGAAGAGAAACCAATAGAAGAAATACCCCCCTCTAGTGGCGAGGGGCCAGATTCAACTCTTGGTTGCTAAGATGGGTTGCTAAGACTGGAACAGACGATTCCTTAGGATGTTTTTTGTTTCTTAAGAATTCTGAGAATCTAGAGTTAGACTACTTAAGGAAGATCTCTAGCTCAGGTTTTCCTTGTCAGGAGACTTAGCACATTTCTCAGAATAAGTAGTATCTTCGCACTTTCACATGGAATTAATTGGAAAATGTAGAGACTCCAGTTGTTGGAAGAGATTCAAAGTTTACTTTTATGTAGACCATGTAGAGATCACAAAAATTAGGAGACAATTTCTTATTGGTCTGATATGATACAGTAATAACTTTTATAATCCCATTGGCAGGGGGATAAATCCTATATTTAAAGTCGTGGGTCATGCCACAGAGTAGTATTCATATGTATATATTCATGCAAAATAACAGCTGTGGATTTTCTAAGTATACATTTTTTTAAATGGACAGAACAGTATGAGCATACCTAAGTATAAATTTTTATTTGAAATTTTTAGTGGTGATCCTGAGAACCAAATGTTCAGCTTGCATCTTGGAAATGATTTATTTTTATTTTTGAGACATGGTCTTGCTCTGTTGCCCAGGCTGGAGTGCAGTGGCATGATCATAGCTCACTGTAGCCGCCAACTCCTGGGCTCAAGTGATCCTCCCATCTCAGCCTCCCAAGTAGCTGAAACTATAGGTGCAGGCCACTATACCTGGCTAGTGTTTTATTATTTTTAAAAAATAGAAACAGGGTCTTGCTGTGTTGACCAGGCTGGTCTCAAATTCCTGGTCTCAAACAGTTCCCCTATCTTGGCCTCCCAAAGTGCTGGGGTTACAGGTGTGAGCCACCACATCTGGCTTGGAAATGATTTGTTATCTATGGAAAGATGGTGAAGTTAAGTCTGTTAAAATAACATATTAGCCTGGTGCAGTCGCTCATGTCTGTAATCCCAGCACTTTGGGAGGCGGAGGTGAGAGGACTGCCTGAGCCTACAAGATTGAGAACAGCCTGGGCAACATGGCGAGACCTCATCCCTACAACAAATCAAAAAATTATCTGGGCATGGTGCTACATGCCTGTACTTCTAGTTACTTGGAAGGCTGAAGTGGAAGGATAGTCTGAACCCAGCAGGTCGAGGCTGTGGTGGTCATGATTGTGCCACTGCACTCCAGTCTGGGCAACAGAGTGAAACTCTGACTCAAAATAAATAAATTAAATTAAATAACATATTACCCCTAATTCAGTGACTTGAGAGAAGCACCTAATACATTCTTGAAGGATATTTCATCTTAAGGATTTATATTATTGATTAAAGAATTGTGATTATTATATTTACATACCTTGAAGTCCATTGAAGTTTTTACTCTTTCAACTTCTGTTTGGGAAGGAGTCTCTTAAGTTTATATTTAAATATATCTGAAGAGGCACAATTTCAGAAAATAACATTTTAATGATACTATGTGTTAGATCTAAAGATTTGAATGCTGTTTATGTCTAATACACAAAAGAATGATTAAGGCACAAGAAAATAAATTCTGGTACAAGATCGCATTATCCATGTGCCATTTCTTCATTTGTTAATGTCAAACTTCCTTGCCTTGAAAGAAAGAAATTTGAAGCTTGCAGTAGACTTTCCATAATCTGCAGTGTGTTTGGTGATGTTTTTTATGAAATAAAAATGGAAAATTCCCTAGACACTATAAACTTATACATGGATGAAGTGAGATTATAGAGTTAAGAAGTTAATTTTGTGCATAGCTTGTGGCACTAATACCTTATACTTCATAAATATACCTTATTTCAGGAAAGAAGAACTAGATCTGGCAGTAAATCAGGATCCACCTGTTGGGGAAAACCAGAAATAGGAGGAAGAGGTTATTAATGGTTCATTATTAGCTGAGAAAAATTCAGTATGGAATAACAGGTCAATTAATGCCTGATTAAGCTGAGTTCACAGATATTGTTGAAAGCAAATTGGTTAAAACTGATTTGTTAATATATATGGGGCAATAAACCAATTAGATGGTTTCTTTACTAAATTAATATAACAGTGGAGAATATCTGGAGGAAAATGAATAGGTGATAACGTTAGTGGTAACGAGAACTTCTTTGTTAACTATTACTAAAGAGATACTATATACATTAGTGATGACTTAATTCTGTAAATAATAGTATTAGAATTGATATAGAGCCAGATGCCGGGACTGACTTTAAGAAAAGCTACTTGTCATTGCATTTAAGGTATACCTGGATAATACAGAATATGATCTCATCTTGAGATCCTTAACTCAGTTACATCTACAGAGACCTTTTTTCTGAATAAGGTAACATTCACAGGTTCCAGGGAATAGGACATGGGTATATCTTTTCAGGGACCACCATTTAACCTACTACATTAACTATATGCCATTTCATTCTTTATCTTCCTTTTGGATTGAAAAAATAAGCTTCTATCTGAAGATTTGCAAGTGGACTAAGAAATTTTTAGCTAGTACGTACAGAGAAACTTTTAAAATACTTTTGGTTGGTGCTAAGTGCTTAGTGAGTGTTTGTTAAACTTTCAGAGGTCAAATATCTTGAACACAAGCTGGAGAAGGAATAAATAGGAGTAAAGTGGATATTACAGTTTTATAAATATAAAAGTGGATGTGATGTTTTTTCCAAAACACAGTCACTGGCAGCTTCTTGGACGAAAGAATTGAAGTAACTACACAAGAGTTTCAGCAAATTGTTTTGCTAGCTTTTATAATCATAAACTATAACAATTTGGACTAAATTAAGTAACATCTAACTTTTCATGATTAACAGTATTAAAAGTTCCCTTTTTCACTTCTTGTGTGATTGGGCTAAAAGGCTGTATGTGTGTGTGTGTAATGTTAGTGGTTTTATTCTGTATGATCGTTTTCTTATATGGGCATTCTAATTTGGGTCAGATAAATTAAGATAATCCATGTTTGTAAACTCTTTGAGAGAGGGCACTTAGTATTTCTTTGTGTACAGTTAGATCCCCAATATAGTTTCTTACACATGGAAGGTGTGCTCAAACAACATTTGCTGTATGAATGAAATAACTTTTTATGACACCCAAGCCAGGGAGCCACAAGTCCCATACCATTTTACTTATTGGAGGGTTCTTTTTTTTTTTTTTTTTTTTGAGTTGGGGTCTCACTCTCTTGCCCAGACTGGAGTGCAGTGGCCGCTCCTGGCCACTGCAGCCTCGACCTGCTGGGCTCTGGTGTTCCTTTCGCCTCAGCCTTCCGAGTAGCTGGAACTACAGGCGCGTGCTACCACGCCCAGCTAATTTTTTGATTTATTGTGGAGATGAGGTCTCGCCAAGTTGCCCAGGTGGATCTCAAACCCGCGATCTCAGGCAATCCACTCACCTCAGCCTTCCAAAGCGCGGGATTACAGGCTGAGCCACTGAGCCCGGCTGGAGGGTTCTTGATGGTAATAAGATCTGTTCATTGTAGGAGTATCCTCACTGTTGAGTCCATTTACCCTGACAGAGCCTACAACTTTTTCATCTCCAATAATCTTGAGCCTGAGGCCAAAAAACTGTTGTCCTTATCTTGCTCATATTAATTGAAAGAAGTCAATGAGATCCCTTCTGCTCATCAATTCACTCCTCACTAACACAGGGCTCAGCTACCATTAGAAACATTATACCGCTCTTCAGACCATTAATGCTATATGCTATTTTCTGGGGAGGATTCAGAATTTTGTCCTCTCCAAAGCCTGCCAAGTTTTGACTCACAGACAGCTTTTTATGTTACCAGATAGAAATAGTGACTCTATATACTAGGCTCTTCCATGTATTATATTAGATGTTGCTTCCAGCCAAAGTACTTACTTTGTCTCTATTTTACAGAAGCAAAGTACTTACTTTGAGAAGCAAAGTACTTACTTTGTCTCTATTTTACAGAAGCATAAAGAAGTTAAGTAACTTGCCCAAGTTCACACCAAAGTTTGAACCCAGTATTCAGAGCCTGTGTTCTCAACCATGTCTAATGACAGCCTCATGCTCATTTGTTTGCAAGTAACCTATTCTTTCTTTCTGATAATTTATCTTTTTTTCTATATTCTTAAAGTTCAGAAATCAGAAATCTGACCAGGATATATAAAAGTGCATGCTCTTTTTCATTTATCCTATCTGACATTCAGGTAGTCCTTTTGATCTGACAACTCTAGTTTCCTCCTAAGGGAAGTTTTCTTGCATTATGTTTTGAATATTGCTTTTTTCAGTATGGTCCTTGTTCTCCCTTTGAAACTCCTTTTATTTTCATTTAGTCCTCCTAGACCTGTCCTCTTACCTTTTCATTCAGGGAGTCCAATTCTTTGTGTTTTTGCTCTGGATAATGGATTTGTTCTTTTATACTTCTTACTTTTTCAATTAAAATCTAAAATTTATAAAGCATGCTAAATAATTCACCAGTTTATTATTTTATGCTAGTTATTCCTTTGCATTTAATACCATATAAAAATTAAGCAAGTAAGCATGATTTATTTTAGAAATGGGAGGCCCTTTCACATTAGGAAATATTAATGATAGCACTTTAATGGGTCAGAGGAAAAAAATCTTAAGACCATTTCCACAGACATTGCAAAAGTATTTGATAAATCAATATCAATTCTTGATTTTAAAAAAGGAAACAAAAAGCATGTCTTAGTAATCCAGAAAATGAAGGATATTTTCTTAACAGCTAATGTTTTAGTTAACATTGACGGTTAACTTTGAAATACCTGAGCAACATTCCCAAAGTATGTCCTCAGAACTATGGAGCTGATATTTTATATAAAAAAGGGTATCTTGATATATTAGGGTAAAGCAAGATGCTATAACATACCAACATTTCAGTGACTTAAGACAATAGGAATTAATTTTTCCCTCATGTAATAGTCCATTGAGGATGTTGCTGTAGACAGTTGTTTCTCACTGTATGGTGACTCAGGGACTTTGGTTCCTTCCATCATAGGGTTCCACCATTCCCTATGGCCTTGAACTCTTCTGTTTCCAACTGATGGAATTGCAGCAGTAAGGTGGAAAGTGTACACTTTCTTTTCATTTACTTTGGCTTACAAGTCATTTCTGTTCACATTCTTATATTCCATTGGCCAGAACTAGACATGTTACCCTACCTGTCTGCCAGGTGTGTGTGTTGGGGGAGGGAAATGGAAAACATTTTCTGGCTGGGCAGCCAGAGGTATGGAAGTAGACATTCTCATTTGTAGTTGGCAGGAGTGGAAATTAAGACCATTTGAATGGAGGGCGCTGTGGTAATAGCTATCAAATTTTACAGTATGCATACCATTAGAACTCAAAATTCCATTTCTAGCAATTTTACATACAGATATATATTCACAAATATGTGCATATTTACATTTTGAGGATATACCTCATGATACTGTAATAGTAAAAAGTTGGAAACAGTATGAATGGCCATAAAAAGGGGACTAGATAAATAAATTATGTATATCCCTACAGTGGAACACTGCAGCCACTAAGTGGAGAGAGAAAAGCAAGGGACAAAATGGCATGTACTGCTATCGTTTATTTAAAGAGATATATACAGATATGTTAATGTTTCCTTTGTGGAAGGATCACAAGAAACTGAAAAGATCACAAAAAACTGGTGACAGTGGCTGCTTCTGGTTGGAACTATAAGGTAATGGGGGATGGGATGAAAGAGAAAGAGACATGCTTTTACTGTATGCTCTTATACCTTTTGATGTGCATCTATTGAAATAAATATAAAAGTCCATTGTAGAAGTATAGTAAATAACATGGAAAGGTGGTTGTAATATATTGCTACCTAAGAAAAACTGTTTACTGAAAAGTATGTACATTCTGTTTTCATTTTTATAAATAAAGAAATAAATAAATGAGATACACAGAAATATAGTGGTTTGTGGTTCTTTTGCTTATCTGTAGTTTTTGATTTTTTGAATAATGAATATACATTACCTTTGTAATTAAAAATATATAAAAATGAAGAAACACAGTGAAACTTTCCTTAGGAATCCTTGTTGACCCTGCCATAAAACTTTTCCGTTTGTCTCATTAAGATTAATGAATACGTTTTCCTTCCATGCTGCATTCATACATTCCTCATACTTGTATTAATCACACAGTTGGCTCACCTACTCCATGCCTTCTTAGAGGACCTGGGTCATACCAAATTCATCCAACTCACTCTCTCTGTTCCAATAATTGTGTCTTTCCTGTAACTGGTGTTCAGTAAATACCCAACTGGTGGCTTAAACCAGAGAACACAATGAGTGGAGAAATTGTGTGCTTTTTGTTTTTGTAGGGAACAACCTGTATTCAGTACTGTACCCCAGATCTCACTAACTTGCTTATAGTTCCAGAGGCTTGTTAGGTGCAGTTTAAAGCACATGGACCAAAGGCTTCCTTTCTAAAATATCATTGGTTACCTCTAGGGATCTCTGTCTCTGCATTCTAAATTAACCTGGATCTGTTTTAGACATACGAGGGGGACCCCAAAAATACCGGAATTATTTTTTGAAGGGTAGACCATTTGTAGTACAAGTTTCCCTCTCTAGCTAAGTGTTCTGGGAATCTATCAGCATCAGTGGACCAGCTAGCATTGTTATGAGAGGTTGCATTCTGCTTCAGTTATTTTTTTTTTTGATATTCAATATGTTTGCCCATTTCATGAGGTGATTAATGAGTGCATCTGCCCACACTTTGCTGAACGTTCAGCAGTTTTTGACTAAAAACAGCATAACCTCCGTGCCTCACCCTCCCTGTTCACCCCATCACTCTTCAAGTGGCATTTTGTTTGTTTGTTTCCCCGGGTGAATGAAGCCCTCAAAGGGAAACATTTTGTGGATGTGGAAGAGTTGAAACAAAAAACGGCAGAAACACTAAAAGGTATCAAAATTGATGAGTTCAAAGAACTGTTTTGAGTAGTGGAAAAATGGTCTCAATAGGAGTATTGTATCAAACAGAGAGTACTTTGAGGTGACTGAAGTTTAAATATGTAAGAATACATAATTTTTAAAATAAATCTTTTTTGGGGGGGTCCCCCCTCATGTATGTAGTAAGAAATAATAAAATTAAAAATATGTATTGTCTAGGTGCAGTGGCTTATGAGCATAATCCCAGCCCTTTGGAAGGTCAAGGCAGGAGGATTTATTGAGGCCAGGAGTACAAGACCAACCTGGGCAACATAGCAAGACCTCACCTCTACAACATAAATAAATAATTAAAATAAAATTTGCTTAGTGGCATGTACCTGTAGTTCCAACTACTCGAAAGACTGAGGTAGAAGAACTGCTTGAGACCAGGAGTTGGAGGCTATAATAAGCTATGATCATGCCACTGCACTCCAGCTTGGATGACACAGTGAGACCCTGACTCAAAAAAATAAAAATAAAAATAAAAAATAAACTGTTGATGACATGGTCTGTGCTCTGGTACAAGTGAATGCACTCCTATCTGCTTGGCATTGTAATTTAGAGTAGTTTATTTCTATTCTTTTCACATTATTTTTCTTTCCCTATTTCTGTCCTTTTGCTACAACCCCTCTTGTACAGATAGCTGTATTTTGGGAGTGGGTTTTCAGGAGTCAGTTATAAATGAATGAGAAGAAATGCAAATAAAGGAATGAAGAGCTAAGAACAGTATTTGCAGCAATAATATTTTTAATTGAAAATTGCTGGAGAATAGATTTGATGGTCTGGGATCTCTGCAATTTCCAGTTTTATTGCCACTATTTCCTTATTCATGTTTCTTCCCTATGCTTTAGTCACAGAGGTCTACTTATTATATCCCAAACATTCTTCTGGGATTTTCCACAAACCTTTTTCTATTTTTGTTATTTCTTTTTATTGTGAGGTCCTCTGCATATATCCATTGATTTAAGTTCTGTGACTGGGCCACAGGATGCCCAGATATCTGGCTTAAACCTTATTTATTGGTGTGTTTGTGAGAGTGTTTCCAGAAGAGATTTGAATTGGTAGACTGAGTAAAGCAGGTTGCCCTCCCCAATGTTGGTGGGCACTATCCAATCTGTTGAAGACCTGAACAGAACAAAAAGCTGGAGGTAGGAAGAATGCTGTCTCTGCCTGACTGTTTGAGTTGGGTCATGGGTCTTCTGCCCTTGGATTGGGATACACACTATCAGCCCTCCAGTTCTCATGCCTTTGGAGTTGGACTTAAAAATATCAGTTTTGGTTTTCAGGTCTTCAGACTCAGACTGAAATTACACCACCACCTTTCATTGATCTTCAGCTTACAGACAGCAAATCTTGGCCCTTCTCAGCCTCCATATTCACAAGAGCCAATTCCGCATAATTAAGTAATTTATCTCATTTCTATCTCTATCTCTACCTCTGTCTTCTATTGGTTCTGTTTCTCTGGAGAACCCTAACACAACTAACTTCTACCTATAAAGAGTTAGTTCAGATGTCACCCTTGTCAAAAAGGTCATTATAGATGATACATTTTTCTCTCTTATGATTCTTCCATTTCATTGTTTTACTCTACTAGAGCACTAATTACAGTTCGTTCTTCCATTCTATACACATTCATTGAGTGTCTACCTTGTATATGGTGTTCTAGGAGCTAGGATAAGAGACTGCTAAGACAGTCTGTCCTGTCCTCAAGGAGCTCACAGAGCAATGGAGGAGGCAGATAAACAATTTCAGTGCAGTGTAATAAGTGGAATATGTGTGCACAGGCTTCTTCTGTGGGAGCATGGAGAAGGGGCAGGTAATCTAGAAGGCAGTGAGGAATTCCGGAAAGAGTTGAGTTGAATACCGAAGGTGGAGAAGTGGAGGTAGGAAAGGGAATTTTTTCAGACTGATAGAACAGCACATAGGTCAGGGAGAAGTGAAATGTGTGGCACATCTGAAGAATGGTAAGTAGCTCAGACTGGAGTGTGGGTGGGAGAATTGGCAGGACATGAAGCCAGAGAGCAAGAAAGAGTGCAGGTGTAATGGGCCTTTTGTGGCAACTTAGAGATGTAAGCTTTCTTAAGGCAGTGTAGAACTCAAGTATTTTGTGTAGTGGGGAAGTGTAGGTAGGTGTTGAACTCTGGGCTTCTTGAGGACAGGAATCAAGTCTTTAACACTTTAGCACCCAATAAAGTTGAACTGGATTTGTTGGTACTGCTTCACATTTTTCAGAGAATTCACTTATCTGAAATAACAACAGGAGTAGTAGTGAATACTTTTTGTATTCCTCCAAGTCTATATGCATGATCTTACATATAATCCTTACAACAACTCTGTGAAGTAGGTATTATGACTTAGATGGTTTAAGTGACAGAACTGTGGCATAGTAGTCTACTTAGGTTTGAATTTCAGCTTCCCTGCTTACTAGTTTTGAATCTAAAAGTTAGATTTGCGCCTCAGCCCCCTCATCCATAAAATGATAATGGTATTGACCTCACAAGGTGTTATAAGGATTAATGATAATATGTTAATGCATGTAAAGTACTTGGCCCTATATTTGCTGCATGATTACATGCTCAATGTAATTCTCAGTTATTATTAAGAAACATGCTCCAAAGTCACATGAGCAATTTGTGGTGAAACCTAGAGTGAACAAGGCAATTGATTTCAGAATCCACACTCTTAGTTACTATGTTGTAACTGCTTCTCTAGTTATAAGATGATTACAGATTTATGGGTTCTGGAGTAGTGAAACAAAATGAAGAATTTCAGTCAACATGGGAAATACTAGTTGGGATAGGGAGTTCTTAAGGGCTGTTAAAATTATCCCCACTTAAAGAACTCTTCCTTTGCTACCTTGCCTGCATGGTAGTTAAGTGAGAAATACGTCTCTGTAATTTATGTAAATATAATTAATTCCAGGTTTCATAATTCACATGACTGATCAACCTGGAGAATATTTTATAAAGGTCTCTTTAGAAGTCAGTCTGCTAGTGCTGATATCTGGCATCTGTGTCAAGTCTTGTTGCTCTGTTACCCTTCTTTATACTCCCCAGATTTTTCCAACTTTAGGACCCAAGTGGGAGTCTTAAGTTGGAGGATGTTGTGCAAACCACATGCGTAAAGAAAATAATTTACATTTTTCCTTTCTTAGCTTCTGGAACATCAGTGATTCCATCCTCCCACTTCTATTGGGCAGAAATTGAGGTATTCTCCTTATGCTCCCTCATCTCTAAAACCCACCACACACACACACACACACACACACACACACACACACACACACACACACACACACACACTCACACTCGCCACTCCCTGCCATTCATGTCAACAGGGATCCAGCCTAACTATTTTTTTTTTTCCTGATTCATGGGCCTAAGAACATGCAGAGTCTTGGTAATAAAAAAGCCCATCAAAATTCACTTTTTCATCTCCATTCCTACCCTTTCCATTCATGACTGTCTTTAAGCTTTCTTTTCTTGCCATTCTTATCCCTTTGCCCCTTGCACTATGCATGGTTTATAGTAGGCATTCAGTAACTCGTTCTGAAAGGATAAGGTGCATTGTGTATTTAATACCCTAATAATATTCAGCTATAGAAAAATGTGCAAAAATATTACCTTGCTTTAAATTTATTGTGAGAGCAGATTGTTCTTGTTAACAAGTGGGCCCCACCTTCACCTCTGTTGCCACTTTAGAGCTCCCACAACTTCTGTGTTTATTTGATTACCCTGAGTGGCACTCTGGGTGGTAAAGAAACTGGATTGATGCCTCACATACACTGAAGGAGATCTCTAGGTTAGAGGCAGTTCTGTTTCATGGTATCTATTATTCCTCCAAATGCTTTTGCAATATTCATGACTTCGTGATGGAAAAGTTGCCACAGATTTAAGGTCATAAAGGAAGTTTATAAATCACAGGAGACATACTACTTATTACTGGAAAGAGGTAGGGGAGAAAATAACCTGAGGGAAAGAGAAGATATCCAGAAAACCCAAGTTTATTAATTTCTAGTTTTAAGGCCTCCTTGGAATACCTAAAAGAGTGGAGTTGGAATGCTTCTTTCTTTCTCTCCCTCCCTCCCTCCCTCCCTCCCTTCCATCTGTCAGAGTCTCACCCTGTGATCTGCTGGGCTCAGATGATCCTTCCACTTCAGTCTTCCAAGTAGCGGAACTACAGGTGAGCACCACCACGCCCGGCTAATTTTTTGATTTATTGTAGAGAGGAGATCTTGCTAAGTTGCCCAGGCTCGTTTCAAATCCTGAGGCACAGGCAATCCTCTTGACTCTGTCTCTCAAACTGCTTTATAGATGTTATAGGTGTGGCATGAGCCACAACACTCGGCTGTAATTGTAATGTTTCTAACACAAAGAAATGAAAAATGCTTGACATGATGGATACTCCAGTTACCACAGCATGATTATTTACACATTGCATGCCTATATCAGAACATCGCAGGTACCCCATAAATATAAATACCCATAATAATTAAAAACATTTCAAAGGAATATTTTCAAGCAAGCAAAACACTTCCCTGACAATCACTGGCTTCTACAGACAGATTTCCGACTAGCAGGGCAGCGGATCTACTTACCTTTTTTTTTTTTTTTAAGAGACGGGATCTTGCTGTGTAGCTCAGGCTGGGCCTGAACTCCTGGGCTCAGGCTATCCTTCCACCTCAACCTTTCAAGTAGCTCTTATTTTTAAATTTTTGACCTCATTGCTTTCATCGTTAGCTATATTTGAAACTGTAGTAGTCTTTCCCCTTTATTGTCTTTCTACTTCAAACCACCCACACACCCTTTATCCCACCAACTCCAATACATGTTTGGAATTTTTAATTAGTTCAGATTGCTTGACATCCCTTGTTGATCTCAGTGCTAAAGCCTACAGCATGATAGGGTCCAAGATTTAGAGTAAATAACTTCCATAATTGTGGTATCTAAAGAGTTCAAATTTTTGTAGACAGTGATGTTGAGACAGCCCCCCCTTGCTGGTTTCCTATGAAAGCCTTTAAAAATGCAAAAAAGATTTAATTTTTAAAATTTATTTTAAAGTGGGTACAATTCAGGCTATATTGTGCAGCTGTAAAGAAGGACAGAAAAGTTTTAAATCTTAAGACCTGATCTTTGCCTGAAAGTCTAGACTCACGTTTAGTCTGGGCTATGGTGATGCATCAGTGGACTTTCCAGACATGTTCATAGCAGTGAACCTGGTCCTTCAGAACTTTGACTGACCCTGGATCTTGTACAATGTATTGCAATATGCAAAAACACTCCACATGTATGCAAAAATGAAGAACATTTGCTTTTAAAGCTCAAGCATCCCATGTGCGTGTGTGTGTTTGTGTGTGCATGTGTGTATGTGTGTGTCTACAACTTGGAAGTAGTCTCCAAGATTTTAAGTGAAAGTGATACCCAGTTTTCAAGCTTGAATCCGGTATGCTCCACACGCAAATCTTGCCCACTGCCTGCTCTGTCTCCAGACCACCTAAATAAATTAGAAAAAGAAGACCAGATCAAAACCCAAAGTAAGAAGATAAAGATAAGATTGTCGAGACGAAGTCTTGCCAAGTTGCCCGGTTTGGTCTTGAACCTGTGGGGTCCGGCAATCCACTCACCTCTGCCTCCCAAATCGCTGGGATTACAGGCTGAGCCACCGAGCCCGGCTTAGAAATTTCTTTAACCTCATGAAAAGCCTATAGTGGCATCATATTTAACATTGAAATACTGAAGTATTTCCCCCATGACTGAGAGAAAATTGTGGATGTCCTTTCTTACTACTTTGATTAGCTATTGTACTGGGTGTCCTAGATGTTCTAATGAGGTAAGAAAAAGAAGTAAAAGCTATCAAGCTTGGAAGGAAGTACAATCCTCTCTTTTTCATAGACATAATTCTTTATATAGAAAATCTTAAGGAATCTATACAATGACTACTAGAACTAATAAATGAATTTTGAAAGGCTACAGGATACAAAATCAATATGTAAAAATTAATTGTATTTTTACAGATCAACAGCAAACAATTGGAAAATGCAACGAAGAACACAGTTCTATAAGGTGACATCAAAAAACCCACAAAGAACTTAGAGATGTATTATCAACCCATACATGAAATTAAAACTATAAAGATCCTAGAAGAAACTATGGGAGAATACCTTCACAGATTTGGGTTTAACAAGGATTTCTTAGTGTATAAATAGCATAATAAGAAAGGAAAATATCAATGAATCAGAATTAAAAGTTTTGCTCATCAAAAGTTACCATAACAAAAATGGAAAAAGAAGACAGAGTGGGAGAAAATACTTGCAATACACATATCTAGCAAAGGTCTTGTGTCCAGAATAAATAAAGACTGCTGCACATCAGTAATAAATAGCCAAGTGGTTCAACAGAAAATGGGAAAAGACTTGAGTAGGTAGCTCACCAAAGAAAATGTACAAATAGCTAATAAGTACATGAAATTTCTCAATACCATTTAGTATTTGGGAAAACACAAATTAAAATTATAATGAGATACCATTTTACACTCACTAGAATGGTTAAAATTTAAAAAGACACATAACACCAAGTGTTAGTGAGGATGCGGAGAAGCATGTATAAAATTGTACATCACTTTGGATAAATTTTTAATGGTTTCTTTTAAGATTAATCATGCATGTATGCTGCAGCCTAGAAATTCTACTTCAAAATATTTATCCTAAAGAAATAAAAACATATGCCCACAAAACAACATACATATGAATGTTCATAACTTTATTTGTACTAGCATCAAACTGTAAAGAAATGTCCATGAACATGAAAAGAAATCATGGCATAAGTTATACAAAAGAATACTACTCAGGAAGAAAAAGGAATGAAATACTGATATATGCAACGACAAGAACAAATCATAAAAATGTAATTTTGAGTTAAATAAATCAGACACAAAAAATACATACTGAATAACTACAAAAAGTTCTAGAACAAGCACTGTTTATGCTGATGGAAGTGAAAACAGTGGTTGCCTATAGGTATGTATAGTAACTTTGGAGAGCTGGGTATATTTATCTCTTTATTGGAATAGTGGTTACATGGGTATATATATATTTGTCAAAACTTCTTGAGTTGTTTACTTAAGGTTGGGCATTTCATGGTGTATATATTTTACCTCTCCAAAAACCATTTAACAGCTAGCTATGTGCTATTGTAACATACAAATGACCTGGGAAAGTTAAAAATGTGAATTTGGGGGAGGGACAAAAATTGTAATAAAGAACAGACAAATGGATGAGTGGCAATATGATCAGACATAGTCAATTTCAAGGCAAAAAAATTATAAGAAACATGAAATGAAACAGAGTAATGCACTTTGTATTGATAAAGATAGAATTCAGACCATCAAGAGAGTGGAGAGATAGCCCACAGAATGGGAAAATATTTGCCAGCTGTAAATCTGACAAAGGCCTAACATCTAGGATCTACAAGGAACTCAATTGTACCAAAGGAAAAAAACAAACAACACTATTAAAAATGGGCAAAAGATATGAATAGACACTTCTCAGAAGAAGACATATAAGCAGCCAACAGACACATGAAAAAATGCTCAACCCCACTAATCATCAAAGAAATGCAAATTAAAACCATACTGAGATACCACCTAACTTCAGTCAGGATGGCCATCATCAATAACTCAAAATACAACAGATGCTGGAGACGATGTGGGGAAAAGGGAACACTCCTACATTGTTGGTGGGAATGTAAACTAGTATAACCTGTGTGAAAAACAGTGTGACCATTTCTAAAAAATCTGAAAATTGACCTTCCATACGACCCAGCAATTCCCCTTCTGGGAATACACCCAGAGGAACTCAAATCATTTATAATAAACTTGCACATGCATGTTTATTGCAGCATTATTCACAATAGCAAAAACATGGAGCCAACAGTGCTGCCCATAAAGTGGACTGGATAAAGAAAATGTGGTACATTTACATGAAGGAATATTATACAGCCATAAAGAAAAACAAATTTAAGAACTTTGCAATGACCTGGATGGAATTAGAGTCTATAATACTCAGTGATTTATCGCAGAAACAAAGATCTGAGTACCACATGTACACACTCGTAAGTGAACCCTGAACGTTTACCATTATAAGAGAGAGATTGGCAGTAGTGGGACACTGCCAGGAAGGGGGCACACATAACATCAATAAAATTTGTATGATCACTACTTATGTACCTAACCCTCATTTGTACCTCACATTTAAAAATTAATATTAAATAACTATAAAAAATAAAAAAGAATTACAAGTGTTTATATTGTAACAAGTGTATATATTTGGAAGATATAGCATGGAAATACAGAGGGTGCCAAAAAATGTATACACATTTTAAGAAAGGAAAAAACTATTAAAACAGAAATACTCAATATATTCTGATAACAAAAGATGAAAGTAATTCACGTTTGACTTCTGCAATTACAAGAGGTGCTCAAAGTGGTTACCATCACCATCCAGACGCTTTGATTACAGTGGACTAAAAGTAATACATAGATAAAATCTCTTAAAATATGTATATGTTTTTTGGCACCCCCAAATCTATTATAAATACAAGGGGGATTTGAGATGACCACAATAACTGTAAGAAATCTTTAACAACTCTCTCAGACTAAGTGTATAAAGAAATGAGTATATATAAAATTTGCATGAAAAATTAGTGATATATATTAAACTCTATAACATATCAAGAGACAAGATACATTCTTTCCCAATGGCCACATTAAACATTTACAAAATGTGACTTTTTTAGTGGGTCATATAGAAAACTTTAATTTATCAAAGCAGAAAATGTATATATAGGCCACAGTCTCTGACCACAATGTCATAAAAATTTGAAATTGATGATTAAAGGTTAATAAACAAAATAAAAAATCAAAACTCTTGAATATTTTAACAGACAAGCTCCTAAACCACTTTTTTAGGCTAAGATAAAATATGTCCATTAATGGCAGTGAAAGCCACTCCTAAAAACCTAAGAGTATGTTCATCGAGGTAGAAAGTAGTATGATGGTTACCAGAAGCTGATCAGGCAAGGGGATGGAGTCATGAAGAGAATTTGTTAAGGGGTACAAAAATATAGTTAGATAGAAGGAATAAGTTCTAGTGTTTGATTGCACAAGAGGGCGACTATAATTAATAATAACTTGTATATTTCAAACTCGCTAGATGAGAAGAATTGGAGTGTTTTCAACATAAAGGAAAGATCATTATTTGAGGTGATAGATTTCTCAGTTACCCTGATTTGATCATTGCACATTGTATACAAGTATCAAAATATCATATGTACCCCCCAAAATATGTATAACTATTATATATCAGTAAAAGATACAATTCTAAAAAGGTCTATTAAGAGTATTGGCTAAGTAGAGCTCAGAGCAGATGTGTAGCCTTAAACATTTTAATATCAAACATGAAAAATGAAAGCAATAATGAAGAAACTAGAAACAGAACAGTGAATATAATTGAGGATGATAGATTTGAAAAATAACAAAGGTAAATGCAAAAATTACAGAATTGGCAAACATGAAGAAAGCAGAATGATAAACCCATTTAGTATATTGAGTAAAAAACAAACAAAACCTATCGTTAGGCAAATTAAAAAAAAGAAAATGAACACAAAAATAAGACTGGAAATGGACATGAGGAAAGATAAGAAATTGCAAATGAACATAACACTCATCTTTAACTAATGAATCTGAAAGTTGTGATAAAATAGATGATTTTCCAAGAAACAATCAAATTTCCAAACTTAATTAAAGAAGACCTGCATGTATCAGGAATTATACAAGAAATTGTAAAGATCATTTAAGATATGTTCCACCCAGAAAATAATAGACTGATGACTTCATGGAAAATGTTCAAGGAATAGATATCTCTTTTATTAAGTAGATATTTTGAATATTAGAAATATACAGAGATCTTCTCAATTCATTTTTTTGAAGCAGGGATAATTCTGATACCCAAACGTGACAAAACTAGCATGTTCACACAAACATACATATGCCACTGTATCAATCTCGCCTATGAAACTGTATGTAACTATTTTGTAGGTATATCAAGAGTTGATTTCTGCACTATATTAAAAATATTATATCATAGCTATTTAATGAAGGACTAATTCCAGGAACTTATGGATAGTTGAACATAAAATTTGTTAATGTAATTCATTACATCAAATGGGATAAAATAGGAGCAAACATGCATTTAGTAAGGTTTATTCTCTATTATTAATTTAAAGTTGCTAGTAAAGTAGGTCCAGAGTGGATTTTCTTAACATACTACTTATGAGAAACCAAGAATAAACATCTTACTCAGTGATGAAACCTTAGGAGCTTTCTATTTATAGGTGCCATATATCACTGAAAATATTTAACAATATTATGGGAGGTCTGAGCCATTGTTTTATACTAAGAATAAGTATAAATATTGGAAAAGAAGGGATAAAATTATAATCATCTAGAAAACACTTAGAAAATACAAGGGAATTATATGAAAAGCATTTAGAGGTTGGGCATGGTGGTTCAAGCCTGTAATCCCAGCACTTTGGGAGACCGAGGTGAGAGGATTGCTTGAGCGCACGGGTTCGAGACCAGCCTGGGCAACTTGGTGAGCCCTTGTCTCTACAATAAATCACAAAAACTAGCCAAGCGTGGCGATGTAGTTCCAGCTACTTGGAAGGCTGAGGCGGAAGGATCTCTGGAACCCAGCAGGTCGAGGCTGCGGTAGCTGTGTGCATACCACTGTACTCCAGCCTGGGCGACAAGAGTGAGACTCCAACTTGAAAAAAAAAAACAAACAAATAAAAATCAAATCTAAAAAAAATCAAATATATTAAAAAAAAAGAAAAGCATTTGGAACTAATAGAAATTTTTAGTAGGCTGTCTTTTTAGTGTGTGTGCACACATATATACAAACATATGTACTTATGCATGTATGCATGCACATATATATGTATGTATACATATGTCTGAATAATAATATACTTAGAAACCAACATAAAGCAGCTAGAACATATCATAAAGATCCCTTTCACAATCACAATTAAAAACACAGAGACCTGGGAATTAATTTAGCAAGAAATGTGTTTAATTAAATGCCGAAAGCAACAAAACTGTCTGAAGGACAAGGGAAGACCTGAATAAGTGGAGAGACAGACTGTATTTCTGGATGTAAAGACTTAAAATTATAAAAGTGTAAATTTTCTCCAGGTTATTCTACAAATTAATTTCTAACCAAGGTCCCAATGACAGATTTTGGGAATTTGACAGCATGATTCTAAAGTTTAGGCGAAATGACAAACATTCAAAAATATCTAAGAAAAATGCTTTTAAAAGTAATGAAGGGAAACTTGCCCTATAAGTTATTACAACATTATGAAGTTTTTATAATTTGTTCTTCTTAGAACTGGTTTAGAAATAGACAGGCAGATCACAGAAATAGAATAAAAAATCTAGAAACAATCACAAGTGCATATAACATTAACATATAATGAAGTTATAAATTTATAGCAGCAGGAAAATGCTGTTAAAAAATTGCATTGGGTAGACACTAGTTAACATAGCTTAGAAAAAGTATTTCATGGCCGACAGGTATATGAAAAATGTGCATTTTCAATAATTATCAGGGAAATGAAAATTAAAACCACAGTGAGATATCACTTCACACCCATTTGAATGGTTATTATATAAAAGATGAAAGACAAGTGTTGGCAAGGATGTGAGAAAAGGAAACCCTTGTATACTGTAAGTAGAAATGTAAATTAATACGACCATTATGGAAAAGAGTATGGATGTTCCTTGAAAAACTAAAAATAGAATTGCCATATGAGCTAGCATTCTCATTTCTGGAATTAACAGCAATATGCTGAAGAGATATCTCATTCCCATGTCCATTGCAGCATTATTCACAATAGCTAAGATATGGAATCAATGTTCACCATCAGATCAATGGATAATGACAAGATGGTACTCTACACACACACACACACACACACACACACACACACACGCACTCACACGCAATGGGATACTATTCAGATTTATAAAAAGAAGAAAATTCTGCCATTTACAATAACATGGATAAACCTGGAGGATACAGTGCTAAGTGAAATAAGCCAGGCACAGCAAGACAAGCACTACATAATCTCACTTATATGAAGAATCTAAAAAAGTTGAACTCACAGGAGTAGAGAGTAGAATGCTGGTTGCCACGGGCCTGAGAAAGGATGTGGATGGGGAAAAAGGAAATGTTGACCAAAGAGTACAAAGTTTTATTTAGGAGGATTAAGCTTTAGTGATCTATTGCACAGATGGTGACTAAAATAATAATTTCTAGTATATTTCAAAATTGTAAAAAATTAAATTTTATTTAAAAACTTTAAGTATTATGAATATATAATAGTTACATGTATTTACGGGGTATATTTGGTGTTTTTGTTCAGGGTAATTGGAGTATCCATCACTTTAGCATTTATCACTTTTTTAGTTAGGATAATTACAATTCTACCTTTTCAGTTGTTTAAAAATATACAATAAATTATTGTTAAAGGTAGTCACAGCCATCATATTGTGCTACTGAACACTAGATCTCATTCTACCTAACTGTAGTTTTTTTTGTTTTTTGTTTTAGTTGGGTTCTCAATCTGTTGCCCAGGCTGGAGTGCAGTGGCATGATCACAGTGCAATAGCTTCAAACTCCTGGGTTCAAGCAATCCTCCTACTTCAGTCTTAGCTGGGAATACAGGTGGGCACCACCGTGTCTGGCTAATTTTTTAATTTTTTTTTTTGTCGAGACAAGGTCTTGCTATGTTGCCTAGGCTGATCTCTAATTCTGGGGCTCAAGCATTCCTACTGACTGGGCCTCCCAAAGTGCTGGGATTACAGGTATGAGCCACTGTGTCTGCCCTAACTGTATTCTTGTACCCATAAGAATAGATTTTACATGTTTTCATCATAAAAAACTGGTAAGTATGTGAGGTGATGGATGTATTCATCCACCATATAAACACATATATATCAAAATATGATATCAAAATATCATATTGTACCCCATACATATAATACCATTACTATTTGTCAGTTAATAAGAAAATTTAAAAATTTTCAAGTGTGGAAATACTAGCAGA
Source organism: Carlito syrichta (assembly GCF_000164805.1). Lineage (NCBI taxonomy): Eukaryota > Metazoa > Chordata > Mammalia > Primates > Tarsiidae > Carlito > Carlito syrichta. The sequence continues at coordinate 324,071 of NW_007248320.1, forward strand.
TTCAAGCAATGATGCAAAATGTACTTTTAAATCAATAAAGAGGAACTGATGAAGAAAGAAAGAGGAAAAGCACTTTGAAGGTTTTCTTCTCCAACTGCGCTTCACAATGTCAAATTCCTCTAACTTCCAATTTCTTTCTGCAGCTGCTTCCAATTCTCTCTATTACCTCTTTGTCCAAAATTTCTTTCAAATTCTTTTTAGACCCAGCTTTATCTTCTTCCTCTTCAACTTTCTGTTTCCTAGATCTGTTTTCCAGATGCTAATTCTTTCCCTTTCCTGTGTAAGACCTCATAAATCTTTTTGGCTCCATGCCCCTATCTACCTTAAACAGTCCTTATTAATGGATTGGACAAAACAGAGGGACATTAGGGGTGGGCTGGGAGAATAGGGTCAATTCTTATCAGACAACTGCAGGATTTCCCTCATGGACTGGAAAAAGAGGCTGTGATCACTCAGGTATTGATATTTTTGTTACTATCAGGGTTAAATATATCGTGTGTCACTCATAAACTGGAATGCAATCATTAAAAATGTTCTCATTTATAAGCGGACCTTGAACAGTTATCTTTTTAGTTATTTATTTTATTGTAAAGATGTGGGGTACAATTCAGGGTTAGGTATACAAACGTTGATTATGCAGGTACCCTTGTTAATGAGTTATGCCCTTCCCTCCTCTAGAAATTTCCCTCAACTGCCAATCCCACCCCGTCCCCTGACAGTTTCCCACTACTGCCAGTCCCTTTCTTATAGTATTATAATTGTTCAAGGTCCACTTATGAGTGAGAATATATGTACTCTGTTCTTTGTTTCTGTGATAGATCACTGAGTAGGATCTACTCCAAATCCATTCAAGTTGCTGTGGAGTCCATATGTTTGTCCTTCTTTATGGCTGCATAATATTCCACTGTGTATATGTACCACATTTTTTTTATCCAGTCCAGCTTCAATGGGCAACATGGTTGGTTCCATGTTTTTGCTATTGTGAATAGAGCTGCAACAGACATACGTGTGCAGGTATCTTTTTTTTAGAATGATTTGAGTTCCTCTGGGTATATTCCCAATAGGAGAATTGCTGGGTCATATGGAAGGTCATTTTCTAGTTCTTTCAGAAATCGCCACACTGTCTTCCAGAGAGGTTGCACTAACTTGCATTCCCACCAGCAGAACAACTATCTTAATACTATAAGAAAAGAATTAGCAGTAATGTGAAACTGCAAGAGGTAGGTGGAGGGTGGCAGGGGGGCAGGGAGACAGGATTGGCAGTAGTGGGAATATGCCCGGGGAAGGAGGGGCACACCTCATCAAAAAGGTACCTGCATAATGAACATCTGTATACCTAACCCTGAATTGTAGCCCACATCTTTAAAATAAAAAATGAAAAGTTAAAAAAAAATGAAATGGAGACTGATTTTCAGACTGCTTGGGTACTATTTTTTCTTTCTTTTTTAAAAAACAATTTAACCTTATTTTAGATTCAGGGGGTACAAGTACACGTTTGCTACCTTGACATATTGGGTAGTGGTGGGTACTGGAACTCAGATGGCCTATTCTCCTGATAGTAAACATCATACCCAATAGGTAATTTCTGAACCCTACACTCCCACTTCATCTCCCTGCTTTTTGCTGTCTCCTTTGTGACCATTTAGCTCCTGCATATAAGTGAAAACGTGATGTTTGGTTTTCTGTTTCTGAGTTAGTTTACTTAGGACGATGATCTCCAGCTCCATCCATGTTGCTGCAAAGGACTTCTTTCTTTTTCTTTTCTTTCTTTCTTTCTTTTTTTTTGAGTTGGAGTCTTACTCTGTCACCCAGACTGGAGTGCAGTGGCCACTCCTGGCCACCGCAGCCTCGACCTGCTGGGCTCCGGCTATCCTTCCACCTCAGCCTTCCAAGTAGCTGGAGCTACAGGCGTGCGCTACCACGCCCGGCTAATTTTTGATTTACTGTAGAGATGAGGTCTCGTCAAGTTGCCCATGCAGGTCTCGCACCCACGGGCTCAGGCAATCCACTCACCTCAGCCTCCCAAAGTACTGGGATTACAGGCTGAGCCACCGAGCCTGGCGTTCTTTTCTCTTTCCTTCCTTCCTTCCTTCCTTCCTTCCTTCCTTCCTTCCTTCCTTCCTTCCTCCCTCCCTCCCTCCCTCCTTCCTTCCTTCCTTCCTTCATGGTATTACATGGTGTATATATACCACATTTTAAAAATCCAGTCTATTGTTGGTGAGCACTTAGGTTGGTTTCATGATTTTTGCTGTTGTGAATAGTCTATGATAAACACATGAGGACAAGTATCTTTTTAATATAATGATTTCCTTTTCTTTGGGTAGATCCCTAATTGTGAGATTGCTGGGTCAAGTGGGAATTCAGTTTTTAGTTCTTTGCGAAATCTCCATACTGTTTTCCATAGAGGTAGAGCTAACTTACAATCCCACAGACAGTATATGAGCATTCCCTTTTCTCCACACCTGCCCAAACATCTGTGGTTCTTTAGCCATTCTGACTGGTACTAGGTGATATCTCATTGTGGTTTTAATGTGCATTTCACTGGTGATTAGTGATGTTGAGCATTTTTCATGTTTGTTGGCTGCTTGTGTGTCTTCTTTGAAGATATGTCTATTCATGTTCTTTACCCATTTTTTTATTGGTGGTTTGTTTTTTTCGTGTTGAAATTTTTGAGTTCCTTGTAGATTCTGGATGTTAATACTTTGCTGAAGCAAATTTGCAAATATCTTCTCCTATACCATAGGTTTTCTGTCCACTCTGTTGATCAGTTCTTTTGCCATGCAGAAACTTTTTAGTTTAATTCAGTTCCACTTGTCTATTTTTATTTCTGTCACTATTGTTTTGGGGGTCTTCATCATAAATTTTTTGCCTCAGCCTATGTCCAGAAAAATGTTTCCTAGGTTTTCTTCTAGGATTTTTATAGTAAGATGACTCAGAGGCTGCTAGAAGTAGACAAAGAATAGGACGAGCAGGAAGGACGACTTCCCAAATATGCTTTAGCTAGAACAATATTAGTATATTGCGGGTTCACATAACATTTTGTTTTGGAAAAGTTTTTGTTGCAAAGGAGTTTGAAGATCACTTCTTATAAACAATTAAATGATAAATATGTTCAATAGAAAAGAACTGATTTAAAAAGCAATATGATTTGTAAATTTAAGAAAATGCATGGCTACAAAAACACTTAACAGTAGTTATGTCTAGGTGGTAGAAAGTGAATGATTTTATTTACTTCTTTTGCTCATCTCTATTTAAAACATGTTATATGGATAACATATTGATGTTATTTACTTTTATCTGTATACTTTTCAAAGTATACTTTAGATACAGTAAAACATAAACATTTTATGTGTATAATTTGATGATTTTACACACACACACACACACACACACACACACACACACACACACACACAGAAACACAAAACCCTTATGACCACTACACAGATCAAAATACAGAATTTTCTGTCTCTCGAGAAATTTCCCTCCTGTTCCATTCCAGTTAGTTGCCCACTCCCCATGTCTTACCAGAGTTAACCACTATTTGACCTAGTTTAGATTAGTTTTTGCCTGGTCTTAAATAGAATCACATAGTATGTGCCTTTTGGGTGTTATGTTTTTCGCTCAACTTAATATTTTTGTTGTTTTGAGTTAGAGTCTCACCGTGTTGCCCAGGCTGGAGTACAGTGCCATGATCACAGCTTACTGAAGCCTCAACCTCCTGTGCTCAGGCAATCCTTCCGTCTCGACCTCCCAAGTAGCTGGGACTACAGGTGCACACTACCATGTCTAGCTAATTTTTGAATTTTTTTTTAGAGATGAGGTCTCACTATATTGCGCAAGCTTGTCTCAAACCCCTGTCCTCAAGCAATCCTCCCATCTTGGCCTCCCAAAGTGCTGGGATCACAGACATTAGTCACCATGCTACATTATAATATTTTTGAGAGCCATTCATATTGTTGTCTGTTAGTAAGTTTTTTTTAAATTGCTGGTTCATATTCCATTTTATAACTATACAACAATTTGTTTATTCATTCTTTTCTTGAACATTTGGGTTATTTTCAATGTTTTTTTTATTAAGAATAAAGTAGTTATGAACAGTCTTGTATTTATTTATTTATTGAATATGTCATTCATTTCTCCAAGGATATACCTATGAGTAAGATTATAGGATATATGCATCTTTAACTTTTCAGAATTTTGCCAAGTTTCTCCTCAGAGAGTTTACATGAATTTACAGTTTAATTAGCAGTGCTTGAAATTTATCCATTCTATGTTTCTTCTACCACAATAAAGTAAACAAACAAGGCTGACTTTCCCTCATAGGCCTGCAGGAACGTAGCAAGAACAACTCTTATATGGTCCAGCTTCAAATCCAGGAGAAACATGCAGAGAGCAGAAACAGATCTTTGAGTCAGCAATTCTTTTTTTTTTTTATTATGAAGTTGTGGGGTACAGTTAAGGGTTAGGTATACAATTGCGTTTCATTCAGGCACCCTGTTGATATGGGGTGTTTCCCCGTTCCCAGACAGATATTTGCTACTGTTAATCCCATCTCCCTCCCCGCACCATAGTTTCCCAGTACGGTCAGTCATTTTCGTATAGTATTGCATTGGATGTTTAAGGTCCATTATATGAGTGAGAACATGTGATATTCGGATCTTTGTTTCTGTGAGAGTTCACTCAGTATTATAGACTCTAGTTCCATCCAGGTTGCTGCGAAATTCATGATTTTGTTCTTTTTTATGGCTGCGTAGTATTCCATCGTGTATATGTACCACATATTTAAAATCCAGTCCTCTTTTGACGGGCAGCATGGCTGTTTCCAGGTTCTTGCTATTGTG
>NW_007248320.1:329282-347734 GCF_000164805.1 Carlito syrichta
CGACTTACACTGTTTCTCGATTTTATTGCCCTGTCTCTGTGTTGCTTCAGTACTCTTTAGTACTATGTAGCTATCAGTACTCTTTCTTATGTGTCTTTCTTCACCTCTTCCCAGCCCTGTGTCTCGTTCTCACCTGATAGATGGTATGTATATCTGTTTTCCCTCTCGCACTTCTCTCTTTCTAACTCCCTATGACCCCCCCTTCCTCCATTATTTTCCTCTTCTATATGCCCCCTTTTTTAAATCTAGGGACCAAGACTGAAAACTGCTGAATAGACAGACTGTAAAGCAGAGGGAAAAGTGAACAAAACCAGAAGACCCTCATAAGGAAGAACAGGTCATTGCAGAAGAGAAATAAAAGCAACCCCACCTTCCCTCAAAAACAGAATTGAAGAGGGGGAGGGAAAGGGGTAAAGGGAGAAAAATCTACAGAAATGAAGAAAAACCAAAAGAAGAGTATGGGCACTAAACAGCATGATGCTAAATAACTCCTGGGTCAATGATGACATCAAAATAGAGATCAAAAGATACCTGGAAACAAATGAAAATGAAGAAACATCTTACCAAAATCTCTGGGATGCCTTAAAAGCTGTAATAAGAGGGGAATTTATATCCCTACAAACACACATGAGGAAAATGGAAGGAACAGAAATTGACAACCTAACAAGCCACCTAAAGAAGCTGGAAAAGCAAGACCACAAAAACCCTAATTTCAGCAGAAGAATCCAGATCACCAAAATAAAAGCCCAAATCCAGGACATAGAAGACAAAAGGATAATAGAAAAAATCAATGAAACAAAAAGCTGGTTCTTCGAAAGAATAAACAAGATCGATGGTCCCCTAGCTAGACTGACCAAGAAAAAACGAGAAAAAAACCAAATAAGCAATTATTCTTGATGTTAATGTATATCTGGATGGCCAGGCTTGGAAGAGTATGGAAGACTAAGTGAGGAGGCTGGGAATGGCTCAGGAAAGGGCTATGGACATTAGACAAGAGTTCAGGTTCCCATGGCTGACTGGGTAAGTTTTCAGGGCTGGATTCCAGCTCCTTCAAGAAACTAGAGAATCTTGAGTAGCAGGGTAGATCCATGAACCAGCATAGATGATTTGATATTTACACCAGCAGCAAGACTGCTGCTGCTTTGTCTTTTTGAGCACACAGGGCAAGCAGCCCTTAATGTGCCTCTAGACCTTGACTGACTTGAAACTAAAAGGACATCTCACAGACAGATAGAGCAGAGCTGATACAGACAGAGACAGTCAGAACTCCATCCTCAAGTGCACAATTGACCCTAATCCTGGAACACAGTTTGTGCTTCAGTTTTCTAGGCTTCTTAATTAAGTGGGAGCTAGACACTGTATTTAAGTGCATGGGGGAAGGCTGGGTCTCTAAATGTGTGAAAAAAATTAGTTGTTGCTTGCCAAGACAAGTGGAGCAGTCTAAACTAAACAGCTATTGGTGAGTTCTAACAATGACAGAAATGAGGGTAAATTTTCAGTTATAACACCACACAGGCTACTTACCTTGGTCTATTTCCTGGCCACAGTCTAAGATCTTAGGCCTCCCCGGGTGATTCAGAAATTTATAACTGATGACCCAAATGATAGAACTCAGCCGATTCTGATTCTACTTCCAAAATATATCTTGAATTATTTCTAATTTTATTGTCATCACTTGATTTGAGGTCATCATGATATATATTCTTTGGTATATTCCAATAGCTTCTTTACTAGTTTCCTATCAATTTCTGCCCCACTCAAATTCATTCCACATGGCATTGTGCATCTGATTGTATTATTCCCTTTCTTATCTACTTTCAACTCTATACTCTTGAATAAAAAATCACGCTTGAATGTGGATACTAGAAAACATGTCAGTTTAGGGGTTAGAAGACTCAGATTCTAATCTTGGAACAACAACTAACTAGCTATATGACTAGGCAATTCCTCCTCTATTCCACAGGTTCCAGTTTCCTCAGATGTAAATTAAAGGGTTTGACCAAACTAGAAAGTCTCTAAGGGCCATTGCCATTGTAAATCTAACATTCTACGATACTTTGTAAGTATCATAAAGGATTCAGAGAATTTTTTTGAGTTCTTGCCGGAGATGGAGAGAAACGAGGCTCCGAGATGGCATTTCATTCAATTCTCTTCTATCTCTCTTCTCTGATATGACTGGCATCTTTGAAGTTTGAAGACAGTTCCCACACACCAAGGAAAGCCATATGAAAATGTTTAAAGAGCATTTCCTCATTTTAGCAGGTGTGCCATGAGGACTGACAGCTCCCAGCATAGTAGGGGAAGTCTGTGGTGGTGGTTTCACATTGCTGGTATAGGTTCTTGTCAAGTTCTCTGTGCTTTACTGTATACTTGACCTTAGGTTATGGGGCTCCTTAAACGTCACCTAATCCAGACCTGTTGGTAGAAGGTGAGTCTGCAAGTTGCATGGAATGCTAAGAGCATCTTTGTAAAATTCTGATTGAGAGATGAATGTAGACATATATGTTTGTCCAGTTATAGTGTTAAAAATGTTAAGTTATATGTCATAGAGCTATACACACATGCTGCATAAATGTCAATTTCCTAATTTTGATATTGTACTTTAATTATATAAGATGCAACCATTGGTGAACTGGGTGAAGCATAAGAGGGACATTTCCAGCCTATCTTTGCAACTTCCTGTAAACCTTTAATTGTTTTGAAGTTATTACCAGGAAAAAGGTAAGATGAGACAGTGGTTTTATTTCTGGGTTCTCAGTTCTGTCAGAATGCTCCTATACTGTTGGTGGGAATGCAAGATAGTTCAACTCCTGTGGAAAGCAGTGTGGAGATTTCTCAAATAACTAAAAATCATTTTACCATTTGACCCAGCAATCCCATTACTGAGGTATATACCCAAAGGAGCACGGACCACTCTATACCAAAAAGACACCTGTACACACGAGCTTATGGCAGCACTAACCGCAATAGTAAAAGCATGAAACCAGCCTAGGTGCCTATCAATGGTGTACTGGATAAAGAAAATGTTGTACATATACACAGTGGAATACTATGCAGCCATAAAAAAGAACAAAATCATGTCCTTTACAGCAATATGCATGCAGCAAGAGACCATTATCCTGAATGAATTATCTTAGAGACAGAAAACTGAATACCGCACGTTCTTCTTAATTAAGTGGGAGCTAGACACTGTATGCACATGGGCACAAGGATGGGAACAACAAACACTGGGGCACTCCTAAAGTGGGGAAGGAGGAAGAGGGGGAAAGGATGAAAGACTACCCACCAGGTACCATGTCCACCACCTGCGTGATAGACCGTATAGAAGTTCTTGCTACATCATCACACAATATACCTATGTAACAAACCTACACATGGTCCTCTCAAATATTAAAAAAAATAATTAGTTAAAAATGGTTTTCAAAGTGGTAGATAAGATTCTCTAAGACTGATTTCATAATATGTTCCACAGCTGTCTGTGTTGGGTTTTTTTTTTTTTTTTCCATAAAGCAAAATGTAAGCCGGGCTTGGTGGCTCAGCCTGTAATCCCACGCCTTTGGGAGGCTGAGGTGAGTGGATTGCCTGAGCCTGTGAATTCGAGACCTGCCTGAGCAACTTTGCGAGACCTCATCTCTACAATAAATAAATTTTAAAAAATCAGCTGGGTGTGGTAGCGCGCGCCTGTAGTTCCAGCTACTTGGAAGGTGGAGGTGGAAGGATTGCCGGAGCCCAGCAGGTCGAGGCTGCAGTGGCCTGGAGTGGCCACTGCACTCCAGTCTGGGTGACAGAATGAGACTCCAAATAAAAAAAAAAAAAGCAAAATGTAGGTGACCTGACAATGAATAGATTTTAAAAGTAATTTTGACTATGAAAATTCCCAAGGAATTTCCTGTTGTAATCTCAACATACACGTTCTGTGGCCTGTATGTGTTGTGTTTGATCAGTACCCAGGCCGTTGTTAGCAATAGCACTGTGTGGGCTGGTCTTTTTGGGTCCTTATATTTCACACCATGTCCCACCTTTCTCTTCCCTGTTCTAGGCTCTTCAGCTCTCCCTGTCTTTAACAAGATCATGCAAAGAGAGGGTCATTGAGTGGCCTAGCCAATGTTCCTCCCAGACTTTTGAGAGGGGCGGGGACAAGACAGGTCCCAGTGATCATCTGGAGAGTCAGTCAATCCAGAATTGATTCTTCTTTAGATCAGAGTTGGAGGGGTGGTGAAGGGAAGAAGAGAGGGTACTGAAGTTTGGAAGAGGAAGGATCACCTGATGCTTGTGGTAGGCAGAATAACAGGAGCCCAAAGATGTCTACTCCCTCATCCCCAGGACCTACTATAATATTAGTTTACATGGCAAGGGAAATTAAGGTTGCTAATCAACTGACCTTAAAATAGAGAGCTACCTTGGATTATTCTGGTGGGCCTAATGTAATCACAAGGGACTTTAAGAGTAGAAGAGGGAAGCAGGAGAGTCAAAGAGATGTGATGACAAAACAGAATCAGAGAAATTATATTGCTGACTGAAGTAGGTGAGTCAAAGAGTGTGGGTAACCTCTAGAAACTGGAAAAGGCAAGTCAACGAATCTCTCTAAAGCTTCTAGAATAGAATGCAATTCTACTGACACCTTGATTTTAGTCCAATGAGACCCATGTCAGATTTCTGACCTACAGAACTCTAATAGATTTGTGTTGTATTGAGCCACTAGCTTTATAGTAATCTGTTACAGCACAAAGAATACCAATACAATAGAAAGTTAATATAAGACTGCAGTGCATAAGGCTTCAGGGTAGGAGTTGATTGAGGGAGACCTGGGGCTTGGCAATTAGAGAAGAGAGTGCTGGGGCTGGATAGAGAGAAATCAGAGGCAGGAGTAGGACAGGAAGTCCAAGATTTAAGGGGCAGGGTCTAGGGAGAAAGGCAGTACTATGCCAGGAGGGATTGCATTAAGAATCAAGAACAGAGAGTTTTATTCATCTCAAGCAGCCAGAGAATCAGTTTTGGTGATTTGGGGCACATGGGTAGTGCATAGAGGTAAGACTTGGATGGAAAAAGTGTATGTGGAAGCAGTAGGTTTGTATTAGGGGAACAGAGAAAGGGGGTGGAAAGAGCATGGAGCTAGGAATTAAAAGTCTGTATTTTAGTCATTTTGCTCTCTGAGTTGTTTGACATGGATAAATCTTTAAAATTTCTGGATCCCAGTTTTCCCATATGTAAAATGAGGGCTCTGAGTATTGGGACTACTTTCCAGATTGAAATAAAAATTATCAATTTTGTGAAAATCTTAGTGAGTTATTTAGAAATAACATGATTGTGATTATAGCATCTCAGCTCCCTGTGTTACTAAGTCAACATCTTGGGCACAGCTCAATGTATTGCATGATGACAGTGGAATATAGCTTCTCACCTCAACAGAATGACTTTGCTCCAATTGTGAATATTCATCATATTGCTTAAATGTAGAAGTAATGACCACAGTAGACGCAAGCCTCCTAGTGATCCAAATTATTTTCTATTTACAGAGTTGCATGTATATGATGCCTTTCACAGGGCAAGTTCAAAGTCATCAGACTGCCGTCTCTGATTCCTTTTGGAGTAAACAGGTAGTAACTATTTTGTAGTTGGCCAAACATAAACACTGGGCCATGGATCCTCAAATCTTTCAATTCTTAAACATTAAATATTCCAGGATCCTGAAATACTAAATTCAGTAAAAATGTCTTTGCATTCTGTTTGATTTTGTACACTTTTCAGTTTCTCACAAACCTTTTACTGACAGAGCATCGTAGCATCTGCCAGTGATAGGGCAACCAGAGGGTTTGGCAGCTTGCGGGTGGGAGTTTCAGGGTTTGGGGACTTGGCGGCAGTTAGATTGGGCTGTTGGTGTGGGAGGATGAAACTGTGTATTGATGATGGTCTTTGCTTTTCCTAAATCACAATTGCATCATATGAGATAGCTGAATTTATGTTGAGCTTTACAAAAGCCTCCTGGGAAAAGGGCAAAACTGGTTTTAGTGCGTAAGAAATTTATTTATGGCAATTATGGTATCAAACTGAGACTGGAGATTGTTGAGAATCTGGACCGTTTTCTGGTGGAGGAAAAAAAATCCATTTTACTTTTTAAGGAGGAAACATATAGTTGAATCACTTTGTAGTTACAGTGATTTATGAAAGTCTTATTGTCTTTTTCTTAGCATAGCAGGTAGGATATTCTTGTCATATGAATTTCTGATGCAAATAAGGATGAATTCTGGAAAAAAAATGAGGAGAAAAGAAGGGATCAGGATGAACAGAAAGAAAATGACCAGCTCCATGGGAGGTAGTTTGAAGTTGTCAAGCATGGTTGGCCAGGTTTCTCATGACTCATCTGCACCACAGAACAGTAAGGCTGGTTCTCCTGGAAACACCAGGTCACAGCTTTTTGCGGTATTAAGATGACTCACAAGGAAGGGGGTTGTATGTCCCATATCAGGTTTATCTACCATGCATAAATGTGACTTATTTCTTTGATTTGGTTTCATTTTTTAACTTGTAGTGCACCATTCCTAGTGATAGAATGTCATGAAGGGAAATTGTATTAAGTGACTTTTTTTTCCCAAACAATAAGATTAGAAAACGAGTCATCCCTGCACATTGTCTTCTAAAATGGGTTACTTTTGGTAAGATTCTGAAAAGACTTCTTCCAGTATAGTGTGTTATAATGTCACCTATCTATTAACAACTTAGTTGGGATATATTAAGGACTTAATTTTTTCCCATTACCTTTTTCCACTAAACTCTGTAGAGTCTTCTTTTCCCTTTTTTAATGACATCTTACATAAGTACCAAAACACTCTGATCATTTAATTTTTCCTTTTTATTGAGGTATACTTGACATACAATTAACTGCATATATATAAAGGATAAAACTTGATGTATTTGGTATAGGTATGCGCCTGTGAAACCATTACTAAATAAAAATAACGAACATTTCCATCACCTCCCAAAGTGTCCTGGTGACCTTTTGTAATCCATTCCTCCCTCTCTTCTTTCCCCAGACCACTGATAAGTTTTCTGTAACTAATTTAGTTTGCATTTTCTAGAATTTTGTAGAAATTGAATCACGGCATGTACTTTTTTTGAAATCTGGCTTCTTTCACTCACTATGATGATTTTGAGAGCAGTCCTTATAATTGTGCATATCAATAGTTCATTTTTTGTTGATAGTACTTTATTGAAACTAACTAAGCAAAACTATTGTTTCTGGTTAATTTTTTTGCATAAAATAAAAAGACACCCATTAATTGATTTATTTTACAAATATTAATTGAATGCTAACCATGTATCAGGCACTTTTTTAAAGACTTAATTTTTAAAGACAAGTTTTCACATCAAAATTGAGAGGAAGGTACAGAGAGTTTCTATTACCCCTGCCCCACACTTATATAGTTCTTCTGTTATCAACATCTCCCACCAGAGAGGTACATTTGTTATAACTGATGAAGCTACACTGACACTCATCACTCAAAGTCCATAGCTAATATTACGGTTCAATCTTGGTGTTTACATTCTATGTGTTTGGACAAAGATAAAATGACATTTGTCTTCTAATATAGTATCATACAGTGTATTTTCATTGCCCTAAAAATCCTCTATTCTCCACCTTTTCATCTTTCCCTCCTCCTAACCCCCAGTAACCACTGACATTCTGATCATTTTTTAATGAGTGAAGTTCAATCCAATGCAGTTTAAAATTCCGATCTCATATTCAATTTAAAACTCTTTCCTTAACCTATTTATTGCTTGAGGGACCCAAAGAATAGATTGGAGGAAGTGCGGAGAAAGGGAGAAAGGAGGAGAGAGAGAAGAGAGAAGAGGGGAAGGAGGGGAGAGAGAGAATGAGAGAATGAGAATATGAGAATCTAAGATATCTTCCCCCCTTTCTCTCTGAACAAGTTGGTCATCCAGTATTGGGAGTGGGGCACATGGACAAAGGGAGTAACCTCACTTAGTCACATGTCAGCTGTAGGAAGGTGCCCTTGGTGCCCTTGGTCTTACTCTGGTCACTCTGGTTCTGTTTCTGGTGGCCTCTGCTGATGTAATGGTCTCCATATAATAGTTTCTTGTTCAGGTCAACAAAGCCTGCTCTGTAAATGAGGGCTTTCCTAGTGAGGGGCAGCTTCATACTGCCCTCCATTCCCCTTTCTTGTTGGGTGTCACTTATTTGTCTTGGCTGTCTGGGTAGCCCTTTTCCCCCTCCATCACTCCTCTGATTTGAAGTCCTTTCTGTGGCCTGTTAGAAACTGCTGAGGTTTTCTTGCACATCTTCTGTTGTGAAGCCAGGGTGGAGATGCCACACACACTTTCCTTCCCAGGATTACTGTTCTTTACTTTCTCCTTTATGTACTTCTGCAAGGCTATTCCAGTAAGCCTCTGGCCTTCAGAAATCTATGGTGAAATGTGGGTACAAGTCTCTGTGGTCAAGTGTACATCCCCATCTTCAGGTCAAGGTCTCTCTAAAATTCTCTTATTGGGCTCCACTCTGCTCTCCGTAGTGGGCAGTGAGATGCCAGTGGGCACCCTATCTCATAGCCACCCCCAACCCTGCAAAGCATTCTCCTGGAGCAGCACTTCTCCTCTCTGCTCTTGGCCTTGTGGGAGAAGGGAAAGAAGATTTCCTTATAAACACTGGGGAGTCATATTGCTCTCTTCTTCCTTCCCAGGCTTCTTACATGAACTGTGAAGGTTAGGCTGATGGCTGTCAGTGATAGGGTTGGTTTTGCCTACTGGTAAGCCCTAAGGGAACACGTCTGTCCCTTAAGATATGGAGACTCAGTGTCTGTAGATTTCATTTACAGACTCCAGTACCAGTTCTGGAGGCATAGGAAAATACCCTGGCACACTAATATCTGGTTTTATATTTAACTGTGTTCTGCTGTCAGTTAGTGATTTTGGTAGGACATTTTTTGTTTGTTTTTGTTTCAATCTGTCAATTCTTATTCCTAAAAGAACCATAGAAAATAAGGGCTTATACAAAATAATATAAGGCATTGTTTAGTATGAACTTTTCTAGGAAATATTTGATTTCCCTAGCTAGATGCTGTAAACACAGTAGGATTTTATATTTATATTATTTGTTATAATAGAGATTTATTCTGTAAGTTAAATCACAGCCTTCAGATGTGTTCTATGTCATGGAAACCACTGGTTCCCGGGGAGGCAGCAAGGAGCACTTTGGAGACAAATCTATTTGGGCTGGAATCAGGAGCTGAGTGAGACTGGGAAAGTCACTAAAAGTATTCCTATAGGTAAAATAAAAATAATAATACCTACTCATCTCAGAAGATTATGAGGACTCAACTGAGTAACATATGTAAAGTACTTAACATGATGCCTAGATCATAGGAGGTATGCAATAAGACTAGCTACTTATATTATCTCTATGGTATAGGTAATGCCATATCACCATTTGGATAGGAACACATCAGGTTGGGCAGGGGAGGCCAAAACTGGTCATTCTACTACATAGAAAGAGCATATATCATGTAAGCAGAAAAAGGAGTCATGTTCAGAATAGACAGCAAAGGGACTCCGTCTAAAAGACTAGGGGATACAAGATCAGGGACTAAAATTAAAGAGAGTGGATAACTAAAAATTAGGTATAACCTAGCAGGGATAAAGCTTGGTAGTCAAACATTTGAAAGGCAAAATTCACTTTAGAAGGTGGGAGAATTCACTTTAGAAGGTGGGAGACCTGGGATTGTAGATTGAAACAAACCAGGACCTCTGACATCAGTGTTGCTTGGAGTATGAGAGAATATAATTAATTCCCCATGGCATTTCTCCTATTGCCAGAGGGAATCCTTAACTATTTTTTACTTATGATCAGCGGGTCTCGTTTCCTCTGTTTCTTTTCTACTGACTCTGGTAGAGTTGAAGTAGAATTGAGTATTCCTTGAAATCATGTCCTTTGTAGCAACATGGATGGAGTGGGAGGATATTATCCCAAGTAAACTAACTCAGAGACAGAAAACCAAATACTGCATGTTCTCAATTATAAGTGAGAGCTAAACAATGGGTATACAGGGCCATAAAGATGGGAATAATAGACACTGGGGGCTCCAAAAGTGGAGAAGGGTAGGAGGATGGCGAGGGTTGAAAAATTAACTATTGGATACCATGTTCGTTATTTGAGTCACGTGTACACTAGAAGTACAATCCCCACCAAGATTCAATGTACCAATGTAACAAACATGCCTATGTTCTCCCTGTCTAAAATAAAATAAAACATTTTTAAAATGATTGAGAATTATTTAAAAAATTATTGCTAATTGGATAGGTAGAAAGTGATCTTATTCAAGTTTTTATTTCTTGATCATAAGTGAGATTTAACATTTTTCAGTGTTTATTAGCTGTTTGCATTTCTCCTTTTGTGAATTATCTACTTATGCTATTTATAATTTGTTTATTGAAATTTTAGGGATTTTTTACTCATCAGTGAATTCTCTGGATCTAGTGACTTTTTTGGGCTATATTTGTTGTAGTTTTTCCCATTTATATTTATCTTTTAAAAAGCTTAGTAACATGGGGATCATAGGTTGAGCAGTAGTGTCCAACCACGAAGAATGGTTCTCAGCCCTTGGAAATGTGACTGTGATTGGCCTCTTAGGCTCTGGTTAAGAAATGACCAGAAGAGAGGATAAGCAAGTAAGAAGAAAGCGGACACAGCTAAAATATCACTTTATCAATTCAAATTTTGCAAAGATAGTTGATTATAATAAGGCAGAAATTTGTTTTGTTTTGTCTTTTGCTCCTTTGGTCTAAGGTCAAGGCCTACTTGGCACTTTATTCCATTGGAACAGTGATCAGCTGAAGCTGATATATAGTGGTGCCAAGTCTCAAGAAAGAAGCAATGGGGATGGACACTCAGAAGCGGACTGGGGAAAAGAGAGTTTGGAGCAGCAAGAAAGTCCAATGTTTAGATTAAAGAAGAACAACCAGATTTTGGAATCAAGCAAGGTTGTGCCTAATAAGAATAGGGTTCTAGCAAAGAAAAGCTAGGATTTTGGGAAAGAGAAGTTTTGCTCATGTTTTAATTTTTAGAATAGCAGAGCAGTGTATACTAAATAGCATATAACCCCGAGGATTCCTCTACTAGTTTAAAATAAAATTGAACCTCTAGAAGGTTTAAATATTAATAATACATATTAAAACGAAGAAATACATTACCACGCATATTTGTGAATATTCTCTGCAAACTCAAATTATGCGTGTACACTCAAATATGCATGGTAATGTATGAGAGAGAAAGAGAGTGAGCAAGTGAGCAAGAAAGAGTGAGAGAAAATGAATTCCTGTTCCTCTGGAAGTAAAGAATATATATATTGTGTTTTATATATATATATTTTGTAATATATTTATATATGTATTACACACACACACACACACACACACACACACATATACACACACACATATATAAAGCAAAATTAGCTTGATTCCTTTCCTGATTGTGTGCTTTTATTTTTGGCTTGCTATTTGCAATAAGTGACTCAGAAACGGAAGTGAAAAATCATTTTACAGTTTGACTAGAGATTTTTTTTTTCTGTTAGAGTTGTTGTAATTCTTACATAATATGAGTACAACCTCTGAATGTTTATTAGATGTCTGGTTCTAGGTTTCTGTGTAAAAAAACAATACCAGTCCTAACTTCCATGCCTCTCTAATTATATGTAAACTTGTTTAAGATCATCAAGTACAATGATTCATCACTCCAAGGTGCTCTGTTTAAGGCTACATTGTTACAAAACTATTGTTCTCTACTGAATATATTTATTTTGAGCTTTGGTTAATTTTTGATTTTTATTTTTAAAGTAAGTTCCAGATCTCTATCTGTACTTATTATGTAAGTAATAATAAACACTTGAATGCATTTATCTACTTTTTAAAAGTTAGTTCTTATGCTAAAACAGAAGGCTATTGCATTCTTAGAAATATCTGTTTAGATTTATTACTATCATTATCAGCAGCATCATAATTATTATCATCATCACCATCTGTTAATATTGGTTGCTAACCATTTAGTTCAGGAATTATTGTAAGTTCCAGTAGCACTTATAAATAGTAAATATTAAATAATAGAGTCCCTGCCCTTAGAAAAAGAGAGAAAAATAGGTATTTGTCAAAAGTATAGGCAGTTCCTGATTTCAAAGGGGTTGGTTGCCAAATTTTGTTTATAAGACAATTTGTTTGAACTTGGAGCCTCTTTTATTGACTGATTGGTAAGTAATGTTATATGCAGTATACATGTACACAGTTTTTCTCTCCAAAACACATTCAAGAGCTGAAATCTTATGTACTTTACTCTATGATAAGAGTATTTGAGTGAGCAAATTTACCAAGACTCAACAGAGTCTTCCAGTAGAACTGGTGGAAAATGATCCTTCTCTTTCTGCCATCATTACCTATACTCCCAAGGAAGACATGAAGACATTTATGCCTGTTTTTGTGTGTTGTAATTGAATGGTGTCCCCTCTCCCATAGGTACCTATGATTATGCTGAAATCCTAATCATAGGTACCTACAACTGTGACCTTATTTGGAAATAGGGTCTTTTGCAGATAATCAATTTAAGATGAGGTTATACTGGATTAGAATGGGCCCTAGTCCAATAACTAGTGTCCTTATAAGAAGGAAATTTGGGCACAGAGACAAGGAGAATGTTATGTGACAACAGAGACTGAGATTGGGGTGATGCATCTACGAGCCAAGGAATGCCAAGTATTGCTGACTACCACCAACAGCTAGACAGAGGCAAGGAAGGATCTTCTCTTAGAATCTTCACAGAGAGCCTGGTCCTGTTGATACTTCAATTTTAAACTTTTAGCCTTTAGAATTGTGAAATAATACATTTCTGTTTTTTTCAGCTACTCAAATTTATTATAATTTGTTATGGTGGCCCTAGGAAACTCATACCCCTTCTAGGTAAATAAAATTGGTCATTAGAACTTTCTTATGTGTGTGTCTGCTCCATGATAGTTCTAGGAATAGACTTATTACTAAACCAAAACTTGGCATGCTTAAATTTGATATGTGGTTTAGTTTGTCATCTTATAACACAATAATGGTAATATTTAAGTGGTTATATTGTTAGTGCCTATTAATATAAACACTTTAGTTCAATAAAAATTTTAAGATATGTGACGACACAGTCCTACAATTGTAGAATTACTATGATAAGGCATGAATATATAAAAAATATTAAAGACTGGGTACAACAGAAACCTGTACATGTCAATCTTTGCTTTAAGTTGAGAACATATATCAATAAGGATAGATTGGATATATGTAAGTTTTAAAAAGAAGATTCTTTTGCTTATTAGTCTTCTACTTTTTTTTCCAATTGAAAATTGGCTTAAATCCAAATTTTTAGAATAGTAGGAGTCCATTATATCTTTAAAGTTCCCCTTTTCTCCAAAATGGTTCAAGAATGCAGGGACCTTAAGTAATTCAAAGAGACCAGTCATCTTTCCAAATATCTTAAAGAGGAAGAGAGGAAGAGTTGGAAAAATTTATCAGCCTTCTGTTGATTTAGATACCATTATTTCTGTTGTCCACAAGTTACTGCTAATCATGGGTCCTCATGGTCTGTTGCATTATTTTTTACTCCTGCAACAGTGCACTTTCTGGTCAATAACTCATTGCAGCAGTGTTGTGTCTCACACTTGGATCACAGCTCTTTAGTCACTCATATCCATTAAGAGGGTGGGTTTTAAAGTCTGACAATTCTGAGTCCCAGATATGCCACTTACTAGCTGTGTGACTTTGTTTTCAGCACTGTAAAATGGGTATATGGGTATATTATTGTGCCTTCTTCATAGACTAGTTGTAAGAATTTAATGAGAAAGCTCACATAAAATACTTAGAACAACCTGGCACATAACAATACTTATAATGGTGAAACAATGACTCAGCAACAAAGGGTTTATCTATTTGTCTACGAAGAGGTTTAGTGACGTGGGGGAAAGCCTATAATATACTTTTAAGGTCAAAGAGATGACTAAAATTGTTTATGTAGTATGATTTTTACCATGACAGAGAGTGGTGCTCACCAATCATTCCATTTTAGCACCTTGACATGTTCCAACTCCCTCTTCACACCTGTAATTATGTAACTAGTTCTATGCAATGGACTGTGATGAAAGTTATTTATCATAATTATCATCATCGTCATCATCACCATCTGTTAGTGTTGGCTGCAACCATTTAGTTCGGGGATTATTGTAAGTTCTAGTAGCATTTATAAATAGTATATATTAATTAACAGAGTCCCTGCCCTTAGAAAAAGATAAAAACGAGTAATTTCTGAACTGTGTGTCATTTCTGGGCTGAAGCAAAGAAGAGCTATAAGACCCTTAAGATGTTGTTTTGGTTTTTTAAAATTTTGATTTTAAGATGGGTACAATTCAGGATTACGTATACAAATGGTGATTGTACAGGTAAAGTTTGGGCCTCATTTTGGTTCCCACTTCACCTGGTTTCAGATCAGGTACACTTGTTAATGAAGTGTGCCCCCTGCTCCCTGGTAGTTTCCCATCGCTGTCTGCTTTGTTTCTTAAAGTGACTAAAGAGGTCATATGTTCCAGATGCAGTTACTAGATGATGCAGTTTCCAACAGCCTGATGGACTAAGTCCCTTTAACCCATGATGGAGGTAGCAGGAGTGAGAAATGAACTTTTGTTGAGTTAGGCCACTGGGATTTAGGGGTTAATTTGTTACCACAGCAAAATGTGGTCTACTCTGGCATTCTTATTTTTATAAAATTATGTATAAAAAGATCTGAAGACAACCTTACCAAAATGGTAATAGTGATTATGGTTAAATAATGTGATTATGGGTATTTTAAATTTTTCTTAAAACTTTTTTCTGCATTAAAAGTCTTAAAAGAAAGGCAGTGTTGTGTTCAGTTCATTTTAGAAAAATTTTGATACAAATTGGCTAAATTATATGCATTGACTCTGAAAGGGGTAAGCTTTAGCTACTTAGAGACAATTTATTAATGTGAATTACTTTACTCCCTAGTACTAAGAACCAAATGAGGATTTAGTATAGATTAAGGGTTGGCAAACTACATCCAAGTCTGGCCTGCAGCCTATTTTTGTAAATAAAGTTTTATTGAAAAACAACCACACTGATTTGATTAAGAATTGTCTATGGTATTTTATGGCAGAGTTGAGTAGTTGCAACTAAGACTACGTGACCCACAAAGCCTAAAGTATTTACTCTCTGGCCCTTTTCAGAAGAGTTTCTCCAATCCCTGGTGCAGATTGTAAACTCTGAGCGAGCTAGAACTAGGATGAGGAGAGGAAAACACTTGTCTAGTATATTAGACAAGATTCTTCAGAGAACTAACAGAATTTATTGGTTTATTTAATATTTATAGGAATTGACTCATGTAATTGTAGAGATTGAGACATCCCAAGAGCTGCAGTCAGCAAGCTGGAGACCCAGGAGAGATAATGCAATGGTATATAGTTCTACTCTGAGGCCAAAGACCTGGGAAGCTGGAGGGCCCACGGTGTAAGTTCCAGTCCAAGTCTAAGTCAGAAAGCAGGAGAAGACTGATGTCAGGTAGAGAGAGAATTTTCCCTTACTTGACCTTTTGTTCTGTTTAGTTACTTGATGAATTGGATGAGGCCCACACACTTTAGGGAGGACAGTTTGCTATATTCAGTCTACCAATTTAAATGCTAATCTCTTCCAGAAACACCCTCACGGATACCTAGTAATAGCATATAACGAGGCATCTGGGCATCTTGTGGCTCAGTCAAGTTGATACATAAAATGAACTGTTGCATCTAGGGTATAAAATATAAAGGAAAACTGAAAAGCTCAGTAATCAAGGTTAAATAACATTTTTGTGCAATATTAAAAATATTAATGCAAAAATCCATGACAAACAAAATATTGAAATTTTAAACGTAGAATCAGTAATAATACCCTGCCAAGTCATTCTGGAATCTGAGGCAATACTAATTTTGTCTTTATTTTGAATTTTGATATTTTCTTTATTATGTAGAGCACAAAAGTGTTCTGAATTCCCTAACACAATGCTTATTATATAGTGGGCCTGTTAAAATTTTAAAAAATTGATTAAGAATTTGTTAGCCCATGATACTGTAAAAGAGGAATTAGAAAATCTGTGAGTGGAAGCACTTGGACCCAGTTGTTCTGGTAGAAGGTAGAACTTTCTATGTTTGTGTAACAAGTCTCTTCAGAAGTTTGTCTGTTCACCAATAAATACTAGTGATGGGTTTGCCTTAGTCCTAGACCCGTGGGCGCCATCCTAATTTATATGATTGTTTTAAGGTGGTATTTTGGGATTTATTATACTTTAAGCATAATTTTGAACATAATTTTTTGAAATTTAGATTTTCTATAAAGACTTGCTTGTACAATTTAAAGACTTGCCATATTGCTTTTCAGCCAACTATTTCTGGCGCTCTTTCCCATTTCTTGGTGGATGTGTTCATCAGACAGACTCAGCTCATCTTCTCCTTCCAGACTCTTCATGTAATATCTCCATTATGACTGGAAGATGGAATGTTCATTCCAAAAGTCAGATTTGTTGGGATTCTAAGCCACATTTTCCGGAGTTCAAAGGTTCATGTAGTACATGGATTTGAACTTTACTCAATGTAATATTTGGATGTAACTGCTCCCAAGGAATGAACATAATACTGTTTACTCCTTGGCACAGAGACCCATGTTGATCAGTACAGAGACTTGGACGAGAATAGGGAACACTCACCTTTCTCTTCCAAATACCCACTATTTGGAAGACAGAAGTAGATTTTGGTAAAGGTTGGGGGAAGGAAGCACTATGCGGGTGGATGCTGAAGTAACATAATAGTCATTAGACAAAACATTTTAAAGACAGTATAATAAATGTAGAAATGGATAACACAATCATACATTTAGCTTACCACTGAAAATCAAAATAAATGTACCCAGATGATAGTTACTCAAAAGCAGAGAAAAAAGTATTCTGAAGTTCTGATTAACTTACAAATAGTTTCGTCTGAGTTATATAAAAATGTTAGCTGGCTTTTTGTTAGATGTCTTCACTATCAGACTTCTATTCCTCAAAGGTAAAAAACACAGTTCTTCATGTAGGGAAACAGAGGAAGCACAGAAAAACTTCTTCTTCAGCTAAATTCTTTGATGTGGGTGGAGTGAGGGTGGAGTGGTGGGAGAGAGAGAGGGAAAACCCAGAAAAGAGGAGTAAGTAAAAAATGAGAGGAAGATTTTTGTTTATTTGTTTGCAACAAGGTGCTGCCCAGGCTAGAGTACAGTGGCACGATCATAGCTCAACTGTAACCTCAAACTCCTGGCCATAAGTGATCCTCTGGTCTTGGCCTCCCGAAATGCTGGGTTACATGTGTGAGCCACCATGTCTAGTCAGAGAGGAAGATATTAATGTGGAGTGTTGAGGGGAAAGAGGTTGTGAGAAAGAAATAAGAGACAGGAATCTGGCTCTAAAAGTTCCATTTTGCCTACTAGCTGGGGACAATGTGAAAGAGACAGAAACTTAATTTTTGGTAATGGAGACTCATAGGAGTCATTATCTACTAAATAGGTGCCCTGTAACTTGGGAGGAATAATTTGTGTCTGGTGCACTATGATGATTTCTTCTGAAGGTACTAATATTCTGAGACTAGATAACATTTCTTCTTTTTATTTTTCCTGTCTCTACAATAAAATGAACTAAGAATAATGAAACATTTATCAAGTACAAGTAGCAATATCTGTGAGAAAGTTGCCTGAGAATTAAGGCCTCTAACTCTATTTATTCCCACTAACCTAGTTTTCCTGTTATTTTTCCAATTTTTTATCTTGATGATGACTGCCTATAGCATGTTCTCCAGTATGTAGAAAAATGAAAGAGTTTTTTTTTTTTTTAAGAAAATTTTACTGCTCTCTTAAATTTTACCTTGAGGAATTAATATCTTAACTTTTCTCTGTTTTTATAAATTTTTTGAGAGGAAAACTTAAAGACTTTCTGCATGGGCAATTTTCTAACATTACATAGCTGAGTCATGTGAAGAGAGTATTTTTACTGTTGACAATAATTGTCTTCTCTAATAAATACAAATATAGAGTTTTTCTTAGCATCTCCCACAGCATCTAGTCACGTCATTGTTTACAGAGGTTTCTCCATAAAAATTCACAAAATTATCAATTTAAGGTCTCTGTAGAGAGTAGTATATATGAAGAAAAAGGTATTTTTTTCTACCTAATTATGAGAATTGTGGACTCTCATATGAACAGGGTTCATATGTGGAGTGCAGTGGCCATTCCCGGCCACCACAGGCTTGACCTGCTGGGCTCTGGTGTTCCTTCCGCCTCAGCCTTCCGAGTAGCTGGAACTACAGGCACGCGCTACCACGCCCGGCTCATTTTGATTTATTGTAGAGAGA